>NC_088871.1:3805914-3878781 GCF_032884065.1 Artemia franciscana
ATTATGTTTATTAGCTAATGCTTTTCTCTCCCATGTGCTTCGTTACTTTTTCGTTGAGTATATTTACATTGGCGGTTCTAAAAGGGAATGTAATGGGAAAACTTGGCTTTCTGGAGATATGACACTCAACGAGGGAATTGCTTGATCAAAGTCTTAGAACTCTCAGAGTCTAATAATAAAACCTAGCTTGCAGGCGGACTACAGTATCTGAAAGGGTTAAGTATCTATGCAAGAATAAAAAAAATGAAAGAACTTAGAGATAAACTTCTCTGTAATTGAAGTGGGAGTGTCATTTTTGGGGAGGTCAAGAGAGTTCTCTCTTGTTTGACGAGGGATTAGAAGAATACCTTGAAATCGTCTGTGTTTCATAAGCTGGAGTTATTGAAAATGAGTTAACAAACAGAGATTTCACAAACAAATCTAACCAACTCTTCAAAGCAAAAATTATTTAACCGGAGCTTAAAATTCGGCAGGATTAGCAAAGCTTAGTAAATTAGCTAAATTTTGGAAAAAAATAACAAACAAAAACGAGATTTGTCCAGCGGGTCCAGTAAAGTTTCTCTATCGTTTTATTGTTGTATTTATTCTATTAAAAACGATTTTGGAAGACTTAATATGAAATAATAATCGGGGTGCAGTAATTTTTTTTTCGTAATCTAACACTCACCCCCTGTATATTATTAGCCTAAGAAATGTGTTTAACAAGAAAAGTACCTAAAATAAAAAAATTAAATAAAATGAGAATTTTAGAATGTATTTACTCAATTTACTGACGTGTTAATTTGAAACATAATCAAATGATATTGTGGTTTTTCTTTTCACCACTACCTAGACGGCCATTTTGCAAAGCATAAGTTGAAAAAGCTTTTTCAAGTCACTCGATTTAGTTTAATTCTTATTTTTAGTTTTATTATTTTTATTTTATTATTAGTTAGATCAATTTAATTTTTATAGCGAAGTTGGTACCTATCGGAATCTCCAAGGACGAAATAAAAGCCATATGCAGTCAGGTATCCGACAGCTGACGCTACAGAACCGCTGGGACCGTTGAACTCTCTTTCATCAAACCAGCGTCTCACGCTCGTGGAGTAGAACGCGCGCTTATCAGGGCGACGCAAACCCTAATGTACTGACAGAATTTTTAGCTTTTGGCAACGAGCCCTCGGGCCAAAATATTTATCCTATGGTTAAAAGAAGTAGCATTGATACAAATGGAGTGGTATTACTATGAAAGGAGTAGTATTAATATATCATTAAAATATTAAATATATAAGATATAAAATATCATTAAAATATTAAATATATAAGATATAAAATAACGTAAAATATAATTGGAGCTTCTTTAACTAGTCAATGTGCTAAACTGTCTTGAAAATGATTGAAATGTCAAATCCCTAGTGCCATTATGAAACTTGTGTACAGACACGTAGAAGAACTTCGACGGAAGGCGCCATGCAGATGCAGAGGCGCCATTTGGAGGGGTCAGGGGTGGGCAAATGCCCACCCCAGATTTTCCAGGGGGTCCAAGCTTCCACCACAAAGGGCCCTTTTCCGGCCATAATTATCCATTATGTCCAACATAATCCATTCTGTTCAAATGATTTGAACTAACTGCACGCCTATTAGCCAAAGAGCGTAATTACCTGACGACCCTTGGGGTAATTACGCCATTTGCTATTAATCATTGTAAACTTTGAAAGTAGGTTAGATTCATAATAAAAGTCTCAAGTTCTGTCAAATGCCCCATGCCCACCCTAAGATTTGGCCCAAATGGCGCCTCTGAAAACATGTTCTCTGGACTAAATACCTGGATTTTCGACGTTTTAGTTTTATTTTTAGGACTAAACATCTGTATCCTCTAACATTTTCACTTGGTTTTCAGCTGATTTTCCTAGAGATCTTAAAGGTAGTTCCTTTAGGGAACATGCTCTTTGTGCAAGTATACCAATGTTTAAACTCGTTGCTCACTATGGATTTTTACCTTTCCGTAGCTTAAACAGTTCCAAAGTGGAATTTCGATTCTCCATGCCTTTTTATTTCATTTTTAGGTTGATATATGGGCTGCTGGAGTGATTCTATACATTTTACTGTGTGGTTATCCGCCTTTTGTTTCCCCAAGTAATAACCAAGAAGAGTTATTTGATGCAATTTTGAGTGGTGAATTTGAATTCGCATCGCCGTATTGGGACCCAGTGAGTGATATGGCAAGAGAATTGATTTGTTTAATGCTCCAAACTGATCCTGATCTCCGATACGCTGCTTCTGAAGTTCTGGAACATCCCTGGCTCAATGTAAGTCAAAACCCATTCGGTGGTGTGGGGGGGGGGTCGAAAATTTGGAAATTGAATTTGTATAGGCAAAACATAATAACTGGCACATTTTCGAAGTAATTTCTTTTTTTTCTTTCTTATTTTTTAATGGGAGGGGGGCTTACTGCTAGAGGTACTGTAAACAAGATTATCAATAAGTACGCTTCTTCTACCGTCCTAGAACATTCCTGTCTCAATACAAACAAAAATCGTTGCAGAGAGGGGGAAGGTCCAGCTATGGAATTTGTCTCTACACTGTCACATAAACGTACAAGTCACGTTAGTCGCGTTAAAAAGTACATTATGATGTTTTTTTTTTTTTTTTTTTTTTTTTTTTTTTTTTTTTTTTTTTTTTTTTGAAAAGACAAGGTTACAGTATCGGAAATAAATCTTTAGATAGTGGCAGTGTAATCACTCATTGTACAAAATTATATATCTTAATATTATTTTTTATAAATTTTCATATCTCATATCACGGAGAAACTTAGTTGGAAACATAAATTTGCGGTACATCTATTTCTGAAATTTTCAGAAACCCCTGACTCATTCAATGCAAAACGGCTCAAGACTATTTACTCTTAGATGAATACCGTGCTGTAACATATTATATGGCAAAAAGTATAGTATCTAAAGTAGAACACAGGATAAGCAAGGGTTACCGTATATACATAAAAAAAAGAAAAGGGCTCATAAAATTGGAAAAAATAATCGTGTAAAGTGCCATAAGGACCGATTTATCGGGAAAACCTAAAAAATGAGTCAAGAAATGAAATAAGAAACAAATATATACACCTCAGTCACTGTTTAAATAAAAAAATCAAAGAGTAAAAAGGAAGGCTGGTAAAAACAGGAACCCCAATTTTAACAATATTAAAGATCGTGGTGAAATTCTAGTTAATTGACTTCTTGCTATCTCGGAAAGGGTTTAGGCTAGGAAAAATGAAACTTTCAGGGATGGATCTACAGGCTAAAGTATGTCCCGGGAAGGTATTTTAAAGTACCCACCTCCACTCCTTCTCCCTCTAGAGCGCCCTGAAATTTGCCTACTTGAAATTTTGATAAAACAGCATTTTACCTTAATTTTCAGTTACTAGTTGCTTTTTCTCTGCCTTTAGTACTGAAAATGTAATTCCTGTTATTTGAGTAGAATTTTGAGCCATATCAATGTTTTCTTTTCAAAATTTAGGAAGTGTATTTGCATATCTTTAAAACCTTATAAAATGGAATTGAGCAAAGTTATGAAGCTGAAAACAATTTTGTTGTACTTCAGTTAAGCAGTAGATCTATTTTGCAAGGTTTCACTTTTATAACGCATATTTTTAAAGGTCATTAAAGGTCAAAGCCTTCTAGAGGGAGAAGGAGTGGAGGTAGTTGCTTCAAAGCACCTTCCCGGGACATACTTTAGTCTGTAGATTCATTCCTGAAAGTTTCATTTTCTGACCTAAACCTTTTCTGAGATAGCAAGAAGTCAACTAACTAGAATTTTACCAGGATCCTTTTATTAGCTCGAGATAATAAATTACTAATAAAAGGTGATATGTCTAATGGCTATTCAAATGAGGAATAGGATTGGACCAAAAAATTTGTTATACCTCTTCATAGCCATAATTTGGCAGGGTTATGGACTTCTTCCCTAAAATATAATCTAGCTTCTTGTATTATGGGAGTTTTAACATAAAAGGTGACCAAAAAGAAAAAGGTGACATGACTAATAGCTATTCAAATGAGAAACAGGATTGGGCCCAAAATTTTATACCTTTTTGTTGCCTTAATTTGGTAGGGTTCTGGACTTCTTTTCCCTAAAATATGATCTAGCTTCTTGTATTATAGGAGTTTTAATATAAAAGGTGACAAAAAAGAAAAAGGTGATATGACTAATAGCTATCCAAATGAGAAACAGGATTGGGCCCAAAATTCTTATACCTTTTCGCTGCCTTAATTTGGTAGGGTTCTGGACTTCTTTTCCCTAAAATATGGTCTAGTTTCTTGTATTATGGGAGTTTTAATATAAAAGGTGACAAAAAAGAAAAAGGTGACATGACTAATAGCTATTCAAATGAGAAACAGGATTGGGCCCAAAATTTTATACCTTTTTGTTGTCTTAATTTGGTAGGGTTCTGGACTTCTTTTCCCTAAAATATGATCTAGCTTCTTGTATTATGGGAGTTTTAATATAAAAGGTGACCAAAAAGAAAAAGGTGACATGACTAATAGCTATTCAAATGAGAAACAGGATTGGGCCCAAAATTTTATACCTTTTTGTTGTCTTAATTTGGTAGGGTTCTGGACTTCTTTTCCCTAAAATATGATCTAGCTTCTTGTATTATGGGAGTTTTAATATAAAAGGTGACCAAAAAGAAAAAGGTGACATGACTAATAGCTATTCAAATGAGAAACAGGATTGGGCCCAAAATTTTATACCTTTTAGTTGTCTTAATTTGGTAGGGTTCTGGACTTCTTTTCCCTAAAATATGATCTAGCTTCTTGTATTATGGGAGTTTTAATATAAAAGGTGACCAAAAAGAAAAAGGTGACATGACTAATAGCTATTCAAATGAGAAACAGGATTGGGCCCAAAATTTTATACCTTTTTGTTGTCTTAATTTGGTAGGGTTCTGGACTTCTTTTCCTTAAAATATGATCTAGCTTCTTGTATTATGGGAGTTTTAATATAAAAGGTGACCAAAAAGAAAAAGGTGACATGACTAATAGCTATTCAAATGAGAAACAGGATTGGGCCCAAAATTTTATACCTTTTTGTTGTCTTAATTTGGTAGGGTTCTGGACTTCTTTTCCCTAAGATATGATCTAGCTTCTTGTATTATGGGAGTTTTAATATAAAAGGTGACAAAAAAGATAAGGGTGACATGACTAATAGCTATTCAAATGAGAAACAGGATTGGGCCCAAAATTTTATACCTTTTTGTTGTCTTAATTTGGTAGGGTTCTGGACTTCTTTTCCCTAAAATATGATCTAGCTTCTTGTATTATGGGAGTTTTAATATAAAAGGTGACAAAAAAGAAAAGGGTGACATGACTAATAGCTATTCAAATGAGAAACAGGATTGGGCCCAAAATTTTATACCTTTTTGTTGTCTTAATTTGGTAGGGTTCTGGACTTCTTTTCCCTAAAATATGATCTAGCTTCTTGTATTATGGGAGTTTTAATATAAAAGGTGACAAAAAAGAAAAGGGTGACATGACTAATAGCTATTCAAATGAGAAACAGGATTGGGCCCAAAATTTTATACCTTTTAGTTGTCTTAATTTGGTAGGGTTCTGGACTTCTTTTCCCTAAAATATGATCTAGCTTCTTGTATTATGGGAGTTTTAATATAAAAGGTGACCAAAAAGAAAAGGTGACATGACTAATAGCTATTCAAATGAGAAACAGGATTGGGCCCAAAATTTTATACCTTTTTGTTGTCTTAATTTGGTAGGGTTCTGGACTTCTTTTCCTTAAAATATGATCTAGCTTCTTGTATTATGGGAGTTTTAATATAAAAGGTGACCAAAAAGAAAAAGGTGACATGACTAATAGCTATTCAAATGAGAAACAGGATTGGGCCCAAAATTTTATACCTTTTTGTTGTCTTAATTTGGTAGGGTTCTGGACTTCTTTTCCCTAAAATATGATCTAGCTTCTTGTATTATGGGAGTTTTAATATAAAAGGTGACAAAAAAGAAAAGGGTGACATGACTAATAGCTATTCAAATGAGAAACAGGATTGGGCCCAAAATTTTATACCTTTTTGTTGTCTTAATTTGGTAGGGTTCTGGACTTCTTTTCCCTAAAATATGATCTAGCTTCTTGTATTATGGGAGTTTTAATATAAAAGGTGACAAAAAAGAAAAAGGTGACATGACTAATAGCTATTCAAATGAGAAACAGGATTGGGCCCAAAATTCTTATACCTTTTCGCTGCCTTAATTTGGTAGGGTTCTGGACTTCTTTTCCCTAAAATATGATCTAGTTTCTTGTATTATGGGAGTTTTAATATAAAAGGTGACAAAAAAGAAAAAGGTGACATGACTAATAGCTATTCAAATGAGAAACAGGATTGGGCCCAAAATTTTTATACCTTTTCGTTGCCTTAATTTGGTAGGGTTCTGGACTTCTTTTCCCTAAAATATGATCTAGCTTTTTGTATTATGGGAGTTTTAATATAAAAGGTGACAAAACAGAAAAAGGTGACATGACTAATAGCTATTCAAATGAGAAACAGGATTGGGCCCAAAATTTTTATACCTTTTCGTTGCCTTAATTTGGTAGGGTTCTGGACTTCTTTTCCCTAAAACATGATCTAGCTTCTTGTATTATGGGAGTTTTAATATAAAAGGTGACAAAAAAGAAAAAGGTGACATGACTAATAGCTATTCAAATGAGAAAGAGGATTGGGCCCAAAATTCTTATACCTTTTCGTTGCCTTAATTTGGTAGGGTTCTGGACTTCTTTTCCCTAAAATATGATCTAGCTTCTTGTATTATGGGAGTTTTAATATAAAAGGTGACAAAAAAGAAAAAGGTGACATGACTAATATTTATTCAAATGAGAAACAGGATTGGGCCCAACATTTTTATACCTTTTCGTTGCCTTAATTTGATAGGGTTCTGGACTTCTTTTCCCTAAAATATTATCTAGCTTCTTATATTATGGGAGTTTTAATATAAAAGGTGACAAAAAAGAAAAAGATGACATGACTAATAGCTATTCAAATGAGAAACAGGATTGGGCCCAAAATTGTTATACCTTTTCGTTGCCTTAATTTGGTAGGGTTCTGGACTTCTTTTCCCTAAAATATGATCTAGCTTCTTGTATTATGGGAGTTTTAATATAAAAGGTGGCAAAAAAGAAAAAGGTGACATGACTAATAGCTATTCAAATGAGAAACAGGATTGGGCCCAAAATTCTTATACCTTTTCGCTGCCTTAGTTTGGTAGGGTTCTGGACTTCTTTTCCCTAAAATATGATCTAGCTTTTTGATCATGGGAGTTTTATGTTACTAAAATCAAATTTACTAAAAATAATGAACATGTTGATATGCTTATTGCAGAAGTAAAACCAATTCAGTCGCTCTTGAAATCAGTTTTATCAGTTACGGTTTTCAGTTTCCCATTTTTCAGTTTGAAACCAATTTTCATTTTCTTCGGTCTTCCCTTTTTCACTTTAAAACCAGGTTCCCTTTTTCAGTTTCAGTTTTCAGTTTCGCTTTTTTTAGTTTAAAATCAATGTGAAATCAACAAGGCTGGTTTTGACTTGTAATTTTCTTCTTGAGCGTTTCAATTTCATCTTTGGCATGAAAACGCTGGATTGTTTTTTTTTTTTTTTTTTTTTTTTTCTTTGCTTGAAGAAAAAAATGTGAAGAAGAAAAGACGAAGATATATAAATAAATTAAATCATTCTCCTTTTTTAATTCAGCTAATCATTTCAACGTGTGTATTTAAACTACTATGCTGGTCTAGTACAAATCTCTAATAATACTGTTTTTTTATGGCACTTTGTATTTACCAAGTGACAGATAGCATTGGTCTGTCAGTCCCGGTTTTGATATTTTAGGCATTTCTAGATAAGCTAGGACGAAATTTTCATGTTGATTTTAAATATATAAGTTTCATCAAATTTAGTCTTTGTCATCAAAAGTTACAAGCCTGAGAAAATTTGCCTTATTTTGGAAAATAGGGGGAAACACCCCCTAAAAGGCATAGAATCTTAACGAAAATCACACCATCGCATTCAGCGTATCAGAGAACCCTATAGCAAAAATTTCAAGCTCCTATCTAGAAAAATGTGGAATTCCGTATTTTTTGCCAGAAGACAGATCGCGGGTGCGTGTTTAATTGTTTTTGTTTGTTTTTCCGGGGTCATCATATCGACCAAGTGGTCCTAGAATGTCGCAAGAGGGCTCATTCTAACGGAAATGAAAAGTTCCCTTTTTAAGTGACCGAAATAAATGGAGGGCACCTAGGCCCCCTCCCATGCTCATTTTTTACCAAAGTCAACGGATCAAAATTTTGAGGTAGCCATTTTGTTCCAAATAGTTGAAAACCATAGTAACTATGTCTTTGGGGATGACTTACTCCCCCACAGTCCCTGGGGGAGGGGCTGTAAGTTACAAACTTTGACCAGTGTTTACATACAGTAATGGATATTGGGAAGTGTACAGACGTTTTCAGGGGGATTTTTTGGTTTGGGGGTGGGGTTAAGGGGAGGGGGCTATGTGGGAGGATCTTTCCTTGGAGGAATATGTCATGGGGGAAGAGAAATTCAATGAAAAGGGCGCAGGATTTTCTAGCATTACTATTAAAAAAGAACAATGAAAATATCAACATGAAAAAGTTTTTTCAATTGAAAGTAAGGAGTAGCATTAAAACTTAAAACGAACAGAGATTATTACGCATATGAGGGGTTCTTAAAATACTTTAGTATAAAGAGCGAGGTATTTAGGAGGAGATAAATTCCTCGCTCTTTATGCTAAAGTATTTTTAGTAATTTCAACTATTTATTCTACTGCCTTTCTGATTCAGGGGTCATTCTTAAAGAATTGGGACAAAACTCGAGATTTAGTGTAAAGAGCGAGGTATTAACGAGGGGACAAACCCCCTCATATACATAATAAAAAAATAAGAATATAAAAGTTTGTTACGTAAGTTAATTCTTAAGTTACGTATATTTTTTACTAATAAAAACGTTCGTTAAAAATTAAAACGTTCAAAACGGTCTTTGAATGCCCTAGAGAGCCTCGTTTTCTCCTGTTTTCGATAGCTTATACTGTAGAAAATAATTGAAAGCTAGCATCCAAAAAAATGGTATAAATCTTTACTTTCTGGATCTGCTTATAAAGATTAGGGCTTTCACGAAAGGATGAAAAGGGAGACTAATGTATTAAGCCTGGTAGTGAAATAATGTAGGCAAGGGAATTGTCATGAGGCTTCTATTAATAGTGAGGAATTATTATTTGTAGCAGGGATAACATCAATAAGAAAGTTACTAAAATTTGGGCTTTCAAAGTGAAAAATTATCGTTTGTGTTTTCCAAAGTTAACTAGCTCGAGAAGACAATATGCTAAACAAGATAGTTTTTTTTTTGTTTTTTTACGTAGCCTACCGTTTGTCCAAACGGAGACTGGAATCTTGGATTTTCAAAAAATTAAAATCTTGATTTATTTGTGGTAATAGATTAGTCTAGTCAAACTCACGTAGGTAATTGTTACGATTCTACCCTAGAAAGCTAAGATGGTTAAGAAAGATAGTTATTTTATCAAAATTAAATACTGAACATCCATTTTTGTAATAAGAAAGTTGCAAGATGAAACTGTAGTTATATCCAGTATTGCACAAAAATCGAGTAACATGTCCATCATTAATCCCTTGAAATTGCACTTTTTGCCTTCTATGGCATAAAAGTCATACAAAATATTAAAGAGTATTAACAGCCAGTTAAGGTCGAGTGCAAAGAGCATGGGAAAGTGATAAGGGAGGAATCGTTGGTGCTGTAATGCAACTTTTTTGAAATTAAACATTATTAGAGCAAAGATAGTGCAGCTTTACGTCAATCTGCAGGTTATAAGCTAGTAAAAAAAAAATTAAACATTATTAGAGCCATGATGGTGCAGCTTTACGTCAATCTGCAGGTTATAAGCTAGTAAAAAAAAACATTATTAGAGCCATGCTAGTGCAGCTTTACGTCAATCTGCAGGTTATAAGCTAGTAAAAAAAAAAATTAAACATTATTAGAGCCATGATAGTGCAGCTTTACGTCAATCTGCAGGTTATAAGCTAGTAAAAAAAAAAACATTATTAGAGCAATGATAGTGCAGCTTTACGTCAATCTGCAGGTTATAAACTAGTAAAAAAAAATTAAACATTATTAGAGCCATGATGGTGCAGCTTTACGTCAATCTGCAGGTTATAAGCTAGTAAAAAAAAACATTATTAGAGCCATGCTAGTGCAGCTTTACGTCAATCTGCAGGTTATAAGCTAGTAAAAAAAAAAAAGGATGCCTATTTCGCACTTTTGGTGAAAGTGGTTCTTTAATGTTTGGCCCAGTATAAAGCAGCATTAAAAAAAAAAAAATGTAAAAATCGCTGCTAATATTTATTCAGTTCTTATTATTAAATTTGTGATTTTGCTGAACAATGCTAGGAGGTACTAGTCTTTTTTTCAGAGACGATCTTGTATTCTCTCTTGCCAGTTTTCCATTCTCTTTGGTCCAGTTTTTTTAGGTTGTCTATCAGGTTATCCTTTGTCTGATGATTTTAACGCTGTTCCTTTTATTAATTTATTTTTTTAAATACCTGTGTCTATGTGGTTGTCCTTCCAAGAAGAGAAAGAGTTGAAGTACCAAGGACATGATGATTAAGTCATATTTTCCCCTGGACCTTTCTAATGTGTTTTCATTCTTGAAAACCGAGACTTTCTTTGATAGTTTTTTTGGTTGTTTCACAATTATGAAAATATGAACCGCGCCACATGTCGTCAGTATTGCCACGTTAAACTGAAAATAGATAAGAAAACTAATTAACTATGTTTGACAGAGCTTTTTTGTCCGTAACAATTAAACATTAATTTGTTGATTATATGATTGCTATATGATTTTAGCAAATTTGTTGGTGTTTTTCCGCTACGTTTCTTTTTTTTTGATTTGGTGTCCAATACTGTAGCCTACTACTGAAAAATTCATAACTGAATATCGAGGTCTTTTCAGTAAAAGTTGAATTTTTACTAAGTTTTAATGTTTATTGAATTGAATTTTATTGATTGTTGAATTTTAATTCCTTTTGATTTTTCCTAATTTTTAAGATATACGTGGTAGCGTGGGTCCCCACCTACCCAATTTAAACAATTAAACTACATTTTCACTGTCCTTGGTATTTGAGACGAATCAAGGCAAGTCTAACCTAACATGCGTTCTATTGAGCGTTATATCCCTTATTCCTTATCAAGCACGGATTTCAGGAGTCTAGTTGTAGTTTTAACTGTTCCAAAATTTCAAGGAAATTCATTTAAAGAATCTATCGATTTATACAAAATTTGTAACAACAAAAAGTAACAAAAAAAAAATGAAAAAACTGAAGTATTTGAAATTTCAAAATGCTTAGAGCCTTAAACACCAAAAACGAGAAGAACAATAGGGAATTTCTCAAGACAGTGGGAAAAAATTAGAATGAATATTTCGGCCCTATGTCCAAGGGCCGTCCTCAGCAATACAAATAAGAAAAAACAACTTACAAGAGGATAAGATCAATAAAACTAAAATGAATAGTTTTTCAAAACAGTCCCAGACCTAATAGACCTAATAACCTTATAGACCTAACTCATCCTAACGTTCACACCACCGCAGTTTTGCGTAAAAACGGACGCCCCTTGAGTGTTGCTTCAAATTTCAGTTGTTCTTTCTTGCTTATAGGTGCCTCATCACAGTTCAATGGCGGTGAAATAGTTTGAAAGAGCAGTTAAAATTTCATCAACCAAATTTTAAAGATTGCTGCAAGATTAATAGAAAGCTTCAGAAAAGGTAGTTTCAAAAAAGACATATATGGATATATATATAAACTAATGCCAAGTGCCTATCCAAATGCTAATGTCTATCTTAACTCTAAAATTCTAAAATAGATATAGAACTAAAATAGTTCTATATCTCTTTTCCCAATGGATTTTAACATTTGAAATTTGATGAGTCGCGTCGCTTCAACCGCCGGGTATCTGAACAAAAGGAAAAAAACACTGCTGTGTGAACCCGTCAAAAGTTTTATAGTTTAGCTTTAATCTAATACCCTTTTGTGTTATGATTCTAACTGCAACATTACCCCTGTTATTGTAACTGCTTGTCTTTTAACACATCTAACACTGTGCCCCCTATCCCTTCAGGAAGAGCGACCGGATGATATTCAGCGTCAAGTAGAGATGTATAGAGGCTTCGGTGTGCATTTCGGTGAAGAATACTAACGCTTATTGACAGAAGAATCGGTATGTACATATGACGTAGATCGTAATGTTAGGCCAGCATTTGACTACACTTAGGATCCAGGCTTCGTTTCACTCTCAGAAATCAAATGAAACGCGCTCTCATTATATCTAAATTTTTAAGAATGAAAGTAGACTATTTTTCTTCCAAATATATACCTTTTTGTAAACCTCCCCATATGATGGGTTCTTTCTCCGAAATATACTCTATAATCATTAAGTAGATAAATACTATTAGATAAAATTAGTTGGATTTTTTTCCCTCATTTTTTCGAAATAAAGCTAGGCAGTTCTATTCATTCAGTCAGAGAAAATGAGACGCAAAAAAAAAAATAATTAAAAAATCACCGATGTTATTATATGCACAAATGAATTATGAAAATAAAATTTTGAATTGAAGTAGCATTTTTACTATGGTAATAGAAAGGAAAATAATGTTACAGTTAATAATAAACATGAAATAATTGTAGTAAGACGATGATCATAATTATGAATAAAATGGATTATGAATATGGTTTTGTAAGATTATGTATATTGTATGGAAAAGAGGGAACTATTGCGAAAGCTGAACAATTTGAAAAAGAAAGAAAAAAACACCAATTATACGAAATTTATATTGGGGGTGGGGGAAGAAGTTTTACTGACGTGCTGGAATTGCCGACTGCTTTCATTTTATCAATAACTAAAATAAATGCCGATTTTTCATTCAGTATAACCGGTAAAAAAAAAAAACTGCTCTGTGTATTGTTTAGTCATAAGAAGTATGTGCAAAAGTCACCTATGAAAGCCCCTTTGGACATTGTTGAATAAAAAACTCTTCGATTCTGCCCAAAAAAGCGATTGAATTCAACTTCCTATTTGCTGATAGTGAGTTGCAGTTTTAGGAATCCAACGGTTTCCCTTAATTAAGTGGACCAAATCAACAGTGAAAGACCCATTTTTAAATAATTATTAAATTCTCTGTTCGTCATCTTTTTCCACTAATGCGATTCAGTTTTTGCTCAACCATCTTTTGCCTTTTCCCTTTTGGCCCAGAATATGCATTGAAGCAGCAGATTCAGTCCTTGCTTTCAGAGGAGGGAAAACACTCAATCCCCCTTCTTGCGACTGTATCCTAAATAAGTAATATGCGCATGAATTTAATATTTTTGCTCTTTTTCTAGTCAGATAGTTGTTTTAAAATCGTATAGGCCTACTGTTAGTAGCAAGAAAGGCTGAAGATCGTATAAAGATGAACTTATTTTGGGGAAGGAGGTTTTTGTGTAGAAACAGAAAACAATTCGTTAAAAGAATCAGAAAAAAAGATGCCAGTGAAGTACAATATAAGAAGTTAAAGAGATAATTTTTAGATTTGAGATCACTTTACTAGTAGTAGTAGTAGAAGTAGGCAGGTTTAATAGCAAAAACTTGGCAGCTATCGCTGATTTGGGTTTTTTTTACAACATATTCAAAATCAAAACTACACTTGTAAATATAAACCAAACTATAAACATTAATTCTTATACATATCGACGAAAACCGGGACGAAAGAATTCCCATATCGGTTTGCTAGCCCAAGTGGAGTAACATGGACAGCCTATCCACTTGTCAATGGGTAGTAAACAGACTAAACATGTTCCTCGTCTTCCTCTCGGGTAGAATAGGCTGCCAATGGGGTGCTGGAAATTGACGCAGACTACTAGCTAACACAACCTGCTTTTTGTCTAAAATCCAGGTTCGTTTTGATGGAAAGTAGCATTGTAACAGCAATATATCAAAAATATACGTGTTAGTACATGTCAACCACTTCACTTTCTCTCTATTCGTCCTTATGCTTCAGCTTTTTATTCCTTTGGTTAATTTTTTTTTTTTTTTTTTTTTTTTTTTTTTTTTTTGCACTTACAGTACGCCATCAAACGGATATCGTATTAGTCATAGGATCCCAACCTATTGCTACCGAACGCCAGAGTTTTTACTATACCTCCTGTTATTTGTGACTGGCTAAACTTCTTTAATTTTTAACATGTAAATTTTTAATATCCGTAATTACGCAATTATGAACTGGATTAAGGTTATGGCAGGTATTATGTCAGTTTTTTTCATCTGTTTTGATTAATCTTGTCCTGTTATTTATTTTTCTCAGCTTTTTACCTAATATGGAAAGTGTGTCGAAAAATCACTGCATTTATTGATTTTGGATGATGTTTTGACAGGTTGAAACTTCATGGTTACTAAATGTTCATTACATGTTGACTTATTAATATTATTCTTATTGGTAAATTTGAATAGTGAACCAGTAAAACCGTAGCCCTTTGTGACACGATTTATACGGTTCGATTTTTAACCGATTCACTAATAATATTGGAATGAGGGGAAGAGTCGGCACGCTCCAACCCACCCGCATTAGTACGTGACACCTTTGTAGGAAAAAATATAGATCATATTTTACGGAATATGTTTGTGATTTTTACAGTGACTGTATGTAAGCTGAGAAAGACCACTTTAAATTTATTACGTTTTTCAGGTGTGTTTAGCTCCACTTGCCAAAAGCTGTAGCAATGCAGGTGAAGGGGTATATGCGAAAAACTCGGACTTAGTGCAATAGATTAGCATTTATCCAGCACTCCTCATCAATAAGCACTTAAGTGTCTATACCCTTTATTAACAGTGACTTGAGTATTTTAACTGTCGGATCTTCATCTTCCTCTGTAAGCTTCCTTAAATGTAATATGATATGTTTGACTTTCGTTTCTTTACTATTAATAATTGTTATTTTTATTGTTTTATTAATGGTATGAATATAATTGTATTTCCACCGTGAAAGTAGGTGTACAATGTCAACTTTTGAAAAAAAAATTGCAATTGATTGACAAGTGTGAACACGTCAGAATCCAATCGGACCAAGTCCACTTTTTTTCGATTGATTTCTAAATGTATTGAGTCTATTCGAAAAAATTAATGAGGCTTCATGTAACTATTAATATATTACTTTTTGTGTGCTTTTGAAGCAGTTCTGATGGCCCTCTTTCTACACCGTTTCTGCTTATTTCTGTAAGTTGAAACTACTACAACTTCTTTTAGCTCTGTGCCACCTGAAATCAGCACGACTGCGCATGCTCCTGCTCCATCCCTCTTCATTCAGAGCGTCTTTTCTTTCTCCCATGAAATTCCCACTTCTTTTAATTTTCACCAATTTGACTCCCACTTCTTCTCTGCTAGGTCCCGGTATGCTAAAGACGACTATGTTTATATTCTTTAATACTGGTCCGAGGGTTACTTGCAGTGGCTCTGTCCCCACAAGTATGAAATATGCAGTCCAACAATCTAAGGAATGTTGATTGATTGTAGAATCATTATTAACTATAGTACGTCCTCTATGCTAACGATAGTTGGAAATGTGAATTTTTTGATGGTATAGTCACTCACGAGGTCGTATACTATGCTGGGTTGTTTGATTTATTTTTTTTTTTTTGAAAGTTTATATTTTCCTGTTTATGATTGACAAAACTGTTGTTGCTTGCTGATATCTTGTGCCTCTTTTGAAAAATAATTCTTTTAATGAGAGTAGCAAAAGCTGTGCGGTAGGGGGAAGCTTTCCTTTCCATATAGATTCAAAATTTGTAAAAGGGCTTATCAAGCAGAAAAAAATTCGTCAAAGTATGGTCTATAAGAACCTCTGAAAGTTGTTTGTCTTAGCCTAATCTAAGCTATTTGAGAATTTTTGACAGTTCAAGGGCCTTTTATTTGTGATTGACTAAAATCCTGTATGCTCACTGATCCTGTGTGTCGCCTTTGAATATAGTTTCAGCTTATAAAAATGACCGGATGAGTCAAAAGAAAAGTTCCTTTCCCGGAAAGCAAAAATATTTATAAATTCTTAAACAGGAAATTGGGTACCAGAGTTTTTGCCTGGCCTTTGCTGTGACTCTTGGATCCCTTTCCCCTTCCCCTACCCATTTTGAGTTAAACTCGACATCAAATCCTGGGTATGCCAATGCACTTTTTTGACTGAAGAAAAGTAATAAGTCTAGTTGCTTTGTTTATTTATTTTTCCTATGCGTTTGGAATATATAGTCCAGCCAAAATTGTAACAGTAAAATTTTTCCTTATCAAATAAATTATGAAAATAAAACTTCCATATTGGGAAAAAGTATAGAAGTTTCGAACAATAAGCCTAAGTGAGTACTTAAGAGAGAAATTTTGTGCTTTAATTCTTGTTTGCTAATCCTACTATCATTACTATGAAGCTTGATGAATGAGTTGATTGGTTATTTGTTGAAAAGTATGCTGAAAAGTAAACTCAAACAAAGGAGCTAAACTCCAAAGAGTATGGGAAACTGATAATAAATGGAAAAATGCGTGTGTCCTTGAGAAGTAAGATAAAAAAACAATGCCGTCTAACACTGCCCAGGAAAATGCTACATTGGTACATACTATGCATTAATTTTTATTCTACACCTTTAATGCTCCTGCTGTTGATTGTGGGGCTTTCGTTCTATCCATTTATATTTAATTTCAACTATAATTATTATTCAGTTGGATACCGTGTTGGACGTTTTCAATAGATGTGTTTTCATAATTATATTTATTTTCGCACATTTGTTTTCGTAATTATATTTTTCATTGAAGTTACTGCTCCATCTTCTGTTCTAAAAACATACAACTTAGAATTAATTACCTGGATCATTACCATCAAACTGGCTCAGACATACTTTAAGAAAAAACATTTCTGAGTGTTATTATTTTTAGTATAATAATATGGGAAACTGTCCCGTCACAAAATCACTTACTGCTAATACTGCTATTAACAACTCACTGCAGCGCCATGATACCTGTGATCAACAAATTAGTGCTCAACTTCCACCCAATATTTTTAAATCTCACTCTTTTCCCTCTCTCATGAAGCTTCAATTTCCTTTAAATACTTCTTTTGACCTCTTCCTGTCTAATTTTGGGATGTGGTGCTTTTCGTTCGGCCCTTAGCGGAGGGCTGAACGGTTTAATCTTTGGCAATCTGCCATCTATAAAACACGGCCTACTCATCTTACCTTTTCTTTCGCTTCAGCCCTAGTAAGTGGGATGGAATCATTTTCAATACAGTTTATCGTTTGATATACGGTTAGTAATACGATTACCTAGCAAGTCTTCCTTATATTCAATGCCAAGTTGAACATTGTCATAATCATGGCCTTCTTTATTCTAATTTTAGTTTGTAAACTTGTCTTACGGTTCTTTCGGACTTATTTCAAAATTCTTGCTCCCTGAACAATCAGTATCTCCAAAATATATTCATGTTGCTAACTTTTGGTCTGGGGCACTTCTTAGATCCTCTTCATAATTTGAGTCTTTGCGTTCCCATCTTATAATATGTAAACCCTATGCCATGTTCTTTAGGATAGAGTTCATCAAAAATACTTATAATTAAAACTAACAACAAAATTGCTCGAGATTTTTTAAATTTAAAAATGAGAAATTCATCAGCATAAGTGGTCCATTTAACCCATAATTTTCCTGGGTAGAATTAATCACAGGAAGGAAATTTTTTCCGATCCTCCTTGATCGCAGGTATGTTAATAATGCTGTATTCTATTGAATAAGGTTATTTTAAAACACTCAATTTTAGTCGCATGAAGACTTCATTTTGATCTAGCCAATTATCTCTTTGGCTGTTTTGTTCGTCTGGTTATAATCGCCTGTATAATGCCTACAAGAATACGTTTAATATGTTTGTGTGCGTAATGGATATTAGACTTAAGATATGTTTTAGTCAGTGCTTCTCAACTTTTTTAGTCCTGAAGACCTGTTTGAATTAAATTAGATATTTCAAGAAGCCTCTGCGCAATATCTACTGTATCGCTTTCACTTTTTTCTTCGTAGCTCATGCAGTTTCATTGCAATTTAATTCTTCTCCTGGAACCTCTAGGACCTGTAGAATATAAGGACTGAAATTCAACTACGGGTCCTGTGGACTCCGGGAAAGTCGATAAAGTCATCAGATAGTTCTAGCGTGTGTCTTTTTTTTTCTTTTCTTTTTTCACTGTATACATAAAAGGAAAATTCAACGGACAGTGATATGAGCAAAAATGTAATGTTATATCGATCGAGGAGCAATTATAGAAATCGCCTTTAAAAAGCTCCCCGGTATTCGTGTGTATATAAAGATTCTGAACTTTTTTGCAATGCCCTGAACTTCAGGGGGAGTATTTGATCCTAGCTTAATTTTACGCAATGAAAAATTATAATTTAAATATTATTAAAAGTTGACAAATCCTGAAAAATTGCTATTTTACTGTTCTAGTGGTTGCCAAAATTATGATGGCCGACAATATTCGGCATTTCTCAGCCTGGAGTGCGATTCCAGGTGGCACAGGGCCGACGCAAAGAGCTTTATAGTCGAGAAGTGTCGTTAATCTATAGATTAGTTTTCCTGTTTTACTGAAGACTGAAGCTATTGTAACTACCTGCCTTTTATTTTAGCCTTTTTTGTAAGGAATACGCACAATTTGTACGTTATAGGAATGCAAATAAGTTTTGATGAGTGTATTATGCACTTTTAAGTTAATATTTTGGAAAGAGAGTACCATAGGGAGAATTACGATGATTTTAAATTTTGAACTTTATGTAAAAATGTGTGTTCGTCTTCGAATTATCGACAATTATGCAAGGATTAGAAAATGCATACAAAGTGTTTAAAAATAAGCTGAAAAACGTGGTTTAAAGGTTTTTGTCAAAACATGCCAAAGACGTGGATTTTATCTGTCTTTTTAATGAATCTAATTTATTGTATAAAACTCTATCAAACATAAAGTAAGTATCTATCACTGAATACTTAGCTTATAAATGTATTGACCTTGTGTTTGAGGTGTTTTAGCCTATTTTTTGGAATTTTCTAAAACAATTTTTGTAATTATAAATTATTGCTGTGTTGAATCTGAATAACAGTTATTGTTTTGGAATTGAGGTTGACTCAGATTTCTTTTTTCACTAAGCAGTTTCCTTGAAAACATGTCTTTCAACTTTTGGTAACTATGATTTGCCCTCATTTGCTCTTTACTATTGCTGCGACCATGACTTGACCCTCTTTTGTAAAATATTTTCTTTTGTCAAATGAAACATTTGTAAAATGTTTTTCACTTAGCTTCTATTTTTGTTTTTCCTCTTTCAAAGATTTACAGTAAATTATTTTCAGCGTATCTATGTGTTTTAATTCGGATTTCATTGGAATATGAGGGTCTTGTTTGGAGTTATGGCCGTACTGGAATAACTAAACAATAAATAATCAATAAATAATAACTAAACAATAATAAATAATCGAATTAATTCAAAAGATAGTAAATTATTGCACGAGAAAAAGGCCTAATCTACAAGAACTATAACTCTTGATTCAAAAAAAAAAAAAAAAAAAAAAAAAAAAAAATACCACATTCTTAATATAAGATTCCTTGCTTTGGATGATTTCTTAAATTTGTTCCATGTTCGATAGGAGTTCCTTGTTTAAACATTGGGAGTTGAAAATCTTGGCTGAAGATTTTGAATCCTCAGAATATTTGGGTCTTTGAAATCTTTTTTTCATGTTAATTTTTTGTAATCTATCCCTTCCTACTCCGGCCCTATCCCTTCCTTCAACAAAACTGCATACGAGCTTTGCATTTTTATTAAGACATCGTATGAATTTGAGCAGTTTATATTTTGACAGTATTACTTAATTGTTTTGTTTTTTTCATATGTGTTTCCTGTAGTTCGTTTTCTTACTCCCCCCCCCCCCGGAGACGTCACTTTGGTGGGGATTTACACTCCGTGTAATTTTGAAAAATGCCTTTTTTTGGGGGGGGGGGTGATTTTACCAAAAAAAATTACATCTTGTTTGGTATTTCCACTGGAAAAATTGAGAAAACGTAACATTTGCCCTCTAGCCTAAATTCAAAAAAATGCATTTCTTTGCATTTTGTGCGTCATGAAAGGTTCCTTGACAACTTGAAAGATTTTTAGTAACTTCTTGCTTGAGAAACTGAATTTTGGAGAAAGACTTTACCCTTGTTTTTAAACTGCTACATTGTATAGAATAGTTGTTTGTTCAATTTGTGTGTGTTTTTTTTTTATTATTCTAGATATAGATATTATAGATTCAAAACGCAAGAGAAAGAAATGAAATATTGTATAATTATTTACAGAATATGCAGACCTCTACAGGAAAATAGTTTATATAATTCTGTATCACAGGCCCACACTATGTTCCAGGTCTTACAGCTGTCCAAATGACTCTTGACCATCTAAAAGCTTAAAATTAACGCGGTATTTAATTTTTCAACGAAGGAAATTCTCTCGTAAATTTCTGTGCTAAAAAGAGAGTTTATTTCATTTATTTTGGAATGTGATTTTGCAATCCAGTTACGTAATTCAAAATTTCTGGAGAGATAAATGGCCCAACTTAGGAAAAACAGTCTCGCCGAAAAACCGACATGGAATTGAAATTTCTGGAGAGACGAATAACTCCGCCCTTATAACATAAACGAAAAAAAGAGAAAAATCACGAGAAAAATAAACCAGCGTGCCCATGGCCAGTAGAAAAAAAAAAAAAATAAAAGATGACAATCATAATGGATATCTTGCGTACATATAACCAGGTGTCTTTAGCGCTAAAAACAGAAATAATCTTAAAACATAACCAATTAAAGGAGTAAATTGATAAAAACATATAATATTTAAAACGAAAATATATAATAATTAAGAATAATAAAAAATATTAAATCAACATATATGCAAATACTACTCTATGATCCAACAAAATTTAGAGAATGTACATTTTGAAAACAGTCTTTTAAACGTACAAAAGTAGTTTTTATTTAAAATCTGACCGGTTGTTTCATAGTCAGCACAATATCGCTGCTTAAGTAAAGAGCAAAGTCGACACAATGCAATGTTTATTTATTTTTGTGTATAAAATAGCAAGAAAGAGCAAGCCAAAAAAAACAATGAAAAATTTTTAAAGTACGTCATTAAAAAGAAGAAAAAACACCAATTGCGATAGAAAAAAATAGCTGCGATAAAAAACAAAAATAAAAAAACGGCTTTTATTAATAAAAATGCAATATTTTTTCTTCACATCTAGAAGCCTTTATCGATAGAAAAAAAAAGAGAAAAGGGGAAAAAACTAGATAGAACACTTAATGTATATTCCAAAAATTTTTCGGTTTTGTATAATGTTTTGTGTTTTTCCCAGCCTTTTGGGCTATTTTCTAGTATGTGCTATTTGTTTCTCTGTGTTTCCAAGTTATAAATCTTTGAAACGGAAAAATTTAGGAAATGGAACTAGACCTAACCAATTCTCATATTTGGAGAAGCTCGTCAGAGAATACGATGATCAACATAAGAATATTTTGAAAGGCATACCTGATAATTGTGAAAAGTAATAAAAAAAAAACGGATAAAACTGATTGTTTGGATATGATGCTGAGAAGAAATTTGAGATCAGTTTACAATTATATAAATGGTTGCGTATTTCTAATCTAAACTTATTTTTCAGTGTATTTTCAGCTTTGGAATTCATTTATTTATTGTTGCCAAATCTTAAAATTAACTTTAAAATGTTTCAGCCAAATATATAGTGGAGCAGGTATTTGTTGTTACTCTCATAAAAATTGGGACGAGTCACTTGGGAGTGGTTCAGAGTAAAGTCTAGAACACACCCATAAAGCGGTCTAAATCAGTCAACATATTTGTTGAAGAAGAAGGAAAATACGTTGAATCCAGACACTTATGAGTCACATATAAGTTATTTCGTCCACCTATAGAGGAAATATTATTAGCTAATTTATTTTTGACAAATATTTCAAAATTTGGGTAAAATTCTAGTTAATTGACTTCTTGCTATCTCAGAAACGGTTTAGGTCAGGAAAATGAAACTTTCAGGGATGAATCTACAGATTAAAGTATGTCCCGGGAAGGTATTTTGAAGCAACTACCTCCACTGCTTCTCCCTCTAGAGGGCCCTGACCTTTAATAGATCTTCTGCTTAATTGAAGTACAACAAAATTGTTTTCAGCTTCATAACTTTTCTCAATTCCATTTTATAAGGTTTTAAAGATATACAAATACATTTCTTAAATTTTGAAAAAAAAAATTGATATGGCTCAAAACTACTCAAATAACAGGAATTGCATTTTCAGAACTAAAAGCAGAGAAAAAGCAACTAGTAATTGAAAATTAAGGTAAAATGTTGTTTTGTCAAAATTTCAATAGGTATAGACCTGTCATGTGGGCAAATTTCAGGGCCCTCTAGAGGGAGAAGGAGTTGAGGTGGGTAGTTTAAAATACCTTCCCTGGACACACTTTAACCTGTAGACCTATCCCTAAAAGTTTCATTTTCCTAACCTAAACCCTTTTCGAGATAGCGAGAAGTCAAATAACTAGAATTTTTCCCAAAATTTGTTTTTAAAATATGCATTTTTAACTTAAATTTTTGATCTTTCATTGATGTGCTCACTTCAGCTGCCGGCATATATTCTCATGTGGTTTTATGTTTGGATGGTGTTCTATAGTTTCAGAATTATCATTAAATAAGAATATTTGGTGCCTTTGCTTGAAGACCTGTCTGAAAAAAAAGATTAACTTAAAACAAAATTAAATTGAGAATCTTTTTCTCAAGACCACAAATGTGTGTTGTCACATCGAAACATTTTTGACAAGCAATCTGTTTACTTTTGCATTAACGCCCATTGGTTGTAAAGACATGTCGGTGCGGCGATAGAACCTTAAAATATAAATGAAGCTGGAATTAATTAAGGATATAAGTTTGCTGTTGAATATGAAAAATTTATTTTAAGAAAAAGAAAACTTTTTAATTAATATTTAGCTTTATGTATATTATCCGTTGACGTGAATACTTGTGTAATTTCAATGCACCTACTGTACTTTTCCGCCACATGCCACAAAATACTCGACACCAATGTGACCCAGTATTTAGCCTTGCGTTTAGGAAATTTAATTAAAACTATTTTGACCCGTAAAGTGTATATTTTGTCTCATGTACTACGATGACTTTGTTGACGTAATGCGTTGGTTGAAAGTTTATGATATGTGTTGAAGCATTTGAAAAGAGTAAAAATGTTTTTGAATGCATTTGAATGGGTTAACCGTATGTCCTACAGGCGTTTTGCCGTATTGCAACAGCCCTTCTTTCTGATACGCAGCAAAAAAAAAAATTCCCACAAGCCAAACACTTTTCGGTATTGGCGCCTGTTGTGGTCGCCGGAGTGTTTTCGTGAAATAGACAAAATGAAGTCCACGGATCAACATGAAAACAAATAAAAATGGAGTTATACGAGAAACTGAGATTGGCTGTGCTTTGAGAATAGTGAATCTATGCGAAGACCCGCACTATATTTATTTCTAAATTACAATGTTTATCTTATAGTCTATTTACTGGTCTGAATTCTTGTGGGTTTCTGGCACTAAAAACTATTGATTCACCGTTAAGCGTTCTTTCCAAATATAATATTTGCTACCATCGCAGCTGAATCCCAGCCGTCACTTCATTTATCGCACCATGAATTCCGGTTTGCATGTCTGGAAAAAAATACCGAAGTCTTTCTAAATGTACCGAAGTCACTTCATCATAAAAATAAAATTTACCAAAGTCACTTATAAAATACCGAATAAATATCATTAAGTATACCAATAAATACCATAAAAAAAAATAAAGTCACTTCATTCATCAAATCCAGGGTACTGGCTCTTATGTCTGATTTGAAAAAAAAATTAATGATAAAAAAAAATAAATAAAGTCTTTCTAGAAGGTTTTTTGAAAAAACGCTTTGTATACCTATCAGAATTGGGAAAGCTTTTATCTTTTTATTTCGAATCTTACTGTCAAATTGTATGGGGAACTCAGTATAGTGAACTGGTTTATCTACCAAAAATTGTTATTAGGCAAATTGACTCCAGAATAATTATTTGTAACACAAACTTTTAATTTCGCATTGAATTTCTGCGTTTGGTAAATCGTCCTGTGTTGCTGACTTTAAAAAAAAAATGGGAAAAAAACGGGTACCAATACATGCTGTGCAAGTTTTCTCATTACAGTCAACTTTGTTTTTCAGTTCTTGAAAATGTCGATTTGAACCTGTATATTTCTTTTGTACTAAATTCTGTGTAAAGTACAGGTTTGTTTGACATTATTTACTTATTTATTACTCAGGCATTTCCATTTTGTCTAAGCGCTATGAAGAATAGTGTATTAAGTACTCGACTTACAACATCGATGACTTAATGTGAAGATGTGGCAGTCCCTAGAATATGCGTCTAATGGTGGTCAACTGCAATTAAACATATCGGTACATTTAGATAGAGTGGTTACTTGGATATGCAAGGTAGTCAACGCTCTAAATATTGCATATCCTTCACCCGGCTCTAGCCATAGTTATTGATATATGACCATAAATGAGTGTCACCGAAACGTGACAACTGTGTTTTTTTTGCTTTTTTTTTTCGTCAAAACTGTAAAAATGCTTTTCCTTCGCCGACATGTGGAAGTCTTGATACGAGTTTATTTATATATGTGATAACTGGTCGTATCGCTTAACTCAGTAAGCCATTGTAACGTGCTTTAACAAATTTTTATTTATTGAGTTAATGGCTGAGATCTGAGTATATTTTTTTTTACCTTTATTTGTGTTTTACAGCGTCTTAATTTTAAAGATCAGCCTTTTCTCGTTTCTTTTCCACAATCTACTGAAAATTTAAGTGTTTATAATTTGAACTATTTTGAGTGATCTTATTGAAAGAATTATTTAGGCCTCAGGATTTTTTCATAGCTCGACCAAGTTTTCTATGTAGAATAGCTCGCCTTGTTTTTTTTGTGCTTTTTCTTGTCCTTTGTTTGATTGTATTTTAACCAAAGAAAACAAGTTTGAAAATAAAAACATTTCAACTATGTTAATGCCTTCCTCTGTTCAATCTAAAAAAAAAAAATGAAGTCTGGGCAAAGTCGGGTGTAGATCGCAGTTAGACTTATATCTCTCCAAGGTTTTTCCTTGACGTTTAGTTTTTATTTGCTTAATGTTATCTTTTACCCTGGTTAATTCCTTGAGGAAGATGGGTTGGGTATGAGAGGCAAGAACTGTTGTGAGATAGCTTGCAGTTACCACTCTGTCACGAGTGTCTAACCACAACCTGGATTGTAAACATTGCTGTAGGTTAACTTTGAGGAGTAACACCCATCAAGTAAATTACAGTTTAGTAAGACATTATTATGCTGGATTTTATCAATGGATAGTTCTTGGGTTTTGTTTTGATTGATTTTTGTTTTGTTTTTTTATGAGAAATTTTTTCCTAGCTATGTTATCTATTGTTGATTACCTCCCCATTAAGACTCAAGATGAATAAGGTAACTTCTAAGTCTTGCTTAGGTTGCAGAGGTTTTGTTGATAAAATTCTAGTTACTCAATTTATCACAAAAAAGTGCAAAGTATCAGTCATAGTGATGTAAGCCCCTCTAGCAACGGCTGACGGAGAGAGTAGTAGTTCAGACAAATCTTAGATACAGTCGCAGGAACAAACAGACATGATTATAGGAAAAAATTCGGTGCTTTTGATACGGACCTTTAATATCAAGGGTGTTGCACGTACGGATACATGGTACCCTAGTTTAGGTAAATCTGATGCTGAGAAAAGAAATAGTCGGCAACAATTTTTAGGCGCAAAAATTTACTTGTAGCCATTACAGTGTCTGATCATTAAAAAGGTCCCTTAACATGGTACTAACGTTTTGGTAAAATGGCCTTCCTGAAAAGTACCTTCTGGATAGTTACGACATTGATAAGCTCTAGAATAGGAATTTGAGAGGAGCCTTTTAATAACAATTAGATATGAAAGCGGAGAGTTTAGAAATTGGTAATGTAGAAGACGGATGGAATAGTTTTAGGAAAGCAGTTTGCGAAGAAGATGAAAATATTTTAGGGAGGAAAGTTGTAAACGCTGCTTGTAATATCGACAGCATATAATCAGGGTAGAAAATACAAAGGGTTTTTACAAGAACTTCCTGGGTGATAGATCCTACGAGAAAAATGAGAAAGTAAGGAGGTTGAAGAAAAAATAAGTAAGGAGAAATTAAATGGAGGCCATGGATAAAACTGCCGATGATCTGGAAGGTGCCAGCAAGACGGCCTAATAGTAATATATTGTGTTAGCATGTTATGAAGTTGAGGGGAAGTAATCAGGCTGGACTTATCCTAATTAAATGTGGGAATTAGTACTACTAAATCCTCCGTGTGGCACCAAGCCGTCTGATTCCAGCAGAGCTGTGTATCATCACTCCAGTCTATTCAATGCTTACCTCTTTACTCCTTCCATGAAGTTCTAGGTTCCTTTAAACCCTTCCTAATGATCTCTTCTCACTTCTTTTGACCTGCTTTTCATCTCACCGTAGCTGGATGATCGAAGAGAACGATCTTTTGCAATCTGCCATCCATCATCTGCAAACGTGCCCTGGCTATCTCAACCAGACGCGTACCCAAGAGAGGGTCAAATAGCACAAACTTTGGCGATCTGGTATCCTTTATCTTTAAAACTTGGCTGATTGATCACAGCCTTTCTTTTATTATACCCAAAAAAGGGGATAGAAGCTGTGCCGTCCCAATTAGTAAAAAGTTTTCGCCATTAAAAGAAACTTATCTTGCTGAATCGTTGGAACACCAGGAAATTGTCTGCCCAAGGACTGGGGTGAAAACCAGGGTATTGTGTACTGTTTGAAATACTGTCCTCAGATGCGTACCCAAAAGAAGACCAAAAAGCACAAACTTTGCCGATCTGTTATCCTTTATCTTTAAAACGTGGCCGGGTGATCATAACCTTTCTTTTATTATATCATAGAAATGGGGGTAGAACGACATTTTTCGTAAAACTTACTTTTTGAAATACTGTCATCCGACACGTACTCAAAAGAAGGCCAAAAAGCACAACCTTTGGCGATCTGTTATCCTGTATCTTAAAAACGTGGCCGAGAGATCATAACCATTCTTTTATTATACCCTACAAAGGGAGATAGAACCACAATTTTCGTACAGCTTACTGTTTGAAATACTGTCACCAGACGCGTACCCGAAAGGAGGCAAAAAGCACAAACTTTGACGATCTGTTATCTTTTATCGCTCCGTCAACTTTAATATTCAACAAGTTTATAATATCATGCCAGTATCTGTAAAATTGAAAAATGGGTTCATATCTCCTATCCCCGAAAAGGAGCCCCCTGTGATTTTACTGGTGTGGAACCTATTACAATGACATCGATTTGAAGCAAGATGTATGAAAAATTCATCGCTGGGTGGCTGAAAACTTTTATTCTGCGTAAAATGGACCCTTAACAATTCGGTGATATTCCCAAGATTTCGACAAGGCCCTTAGTTAGTTTGATTGATAAGATTTTAAAGCATCTAGATGAACCAGAACGGTGGGTCAACCTCATCGCGATTGACCTAAAGAAAGTGTTTGATTTGGTCTACCATAGAACCCTTATCCGCAAGCTTAAAATTCTAGTTAATTGACTTCTTGCTATACCAGAAAGGGTTTAGGTTAGGAAAATGAAACTTTCAGGGATGAATCTACGGACTAAAGTATGTCCCAGGAAGGTATTTTGAGGCAACTACCTCCACTTCTTCTCCCTCTAGAGGGCCCTGACCTTTGATGACCTTTAAAAATATGTGTGTTATAAAAGTGAAACCTTGCAAAATAGATCTTCTGCTTAATTGAAGTACAACAAAATTGTTTTCAGCTCCATAACTTTGCTCAATTCCATTTTATAAGGTTTTAAAGATATGCAAATACATGTTCTAAATTTTGAAAAAAAAAAAATATTGATATGGCTCAAAATTCTACTCAAATAACAGGAATTACATTTTCAGAACTAAAGGCAGAGAAAAGCAACTAGTAACTGAAAATTAAGGTAAAATGTTGCTTTGTCAAAATTTCAATAAGTCATTTAGGTTTGTCAAAATTTCAATAGGTACATGACATATAGGTCATGTCATGTAGGCGAATTTCAGGGCCCTCTAGAGGGAGAAGGAGTAGAGGTGGGTACTTTAAACTACCTTCCTGGGACATACTTTAGCCTGTAGACCCATCCCTAAAAGTTTCATTTTCCTAACCTAAACCCTTTTTGAGATAGCAATAAGTCAATTAACTAGAATTTTACTGACAGATTTTAATGTTGATGCATGTTTGGGAAGAATTATTGCAAATTTTCTTTCAGGTAGAAGTAAAAAAAAAACTAAGTGTAAATCAGCCTATTCTGATCCTAACTCAATCTACTGAGGAGTTCCCCAATGAACAGTTTTTTCTGTAATTTTTTTTGCTTATGGTAAATGAATTGGCAAATGATGAACCGGGTCACTTAAAGTTCGTTGATGATCTATCCGTACTGGAGCTAAGTGAAAAGAGTATTTCAAGTGAGGCAGGCAGAATAATGGCGAGTAAATTACGCAAAGCTAAGGAGGGCAAAATGATTGGCAATCGTGAAATTTCACACGTATTAGTTTTAGCTTTTCTGAGGGACGGTTTATCCCTTGCTTCACAGAATGTTTTAGGCATCATGAATATTATAGTTTTGGGAATATATCTCACACATGACCTGAAGTGGCAAAAACAGGAACAGGAGATGATCAAACGGGCTTTCTTTAAAACTCACTGGTGTCCCAACCCCCCGCCTATTGCGTATTTTTCTTACATTTGTCACACCGCTGGTAGAATATGCTTGTCCCATTTGGTATTTCGGCCTGACTTTAGACTAGAAGGACTGTCTAGAAAAGATCCAATACCGAGATCTTTTGGCAGTGTCTAAATCTCCCAAAGTCCCTTGTTGCTCCCCTTTAAAACAAATTTTCACTCGCAACTCTTTCGACACACCGTAATAATTGTGTTTTAAATTTGGTGTCGATATTTTGGAAAATCCGTGACTTCATGACATCCTCCCCACTGAGCATCTCTCTTCGCGCCAAAGGCTCCCGAGACATGTAGCTCAACAGGTATCAAAAATTCAGCCGGTACCAGCACGGCATATGCGGCACGCAAGTAGTTTTGTTCTCTCTTTCGTCTTGATTATTAATTCTGCACCCACTCGTCAATAATTGTATATATTTATTTGCTTAAGTTCAATATTCTTTTTGTTTATTTGACTCTGTTTAGTTTGAATCTGCAATATTTTGAATCAATGTCTAATTTTGTATGACAATGGCTATGGTTGTGATTTTAATATGTTTTATATGTTTAGTACCTTATTATAACAAGAACTGCTGTTAATTGGCGTGACCGGGTAAGGTTTTTGAAAATAAAATCATTTTATTATTATCTCCTGTCTTAACCATTAGGATTGGGATGGGGATGGATCAGGATGGGATGTTACTCTTTTGGAGAGCATATAATCTGAGAGAAACGTAAGCAACATTAGATTTATTTTTTCATAGGTAGGCATGCGTGTGACATTGGTATTCACAGCCTGAAGAACAGGAAAAGAAATAGGTTGAATTGAGCGTCTAGGGGATAAGGAAAGATGCGATACGTTCAAGAGATAAAAAAGGGGAAATAATTGGTCTGGTTATAATAATATAAAAGTTAAAGATAACATTGATTTGAAAATGGGGAAAAACAAACATAAAATGAATATTGAAGGATTTATTTGAACAATACCATAACGCGATGGCATTTGATTATGAAATATGGCGCTTCACATTGATACTTCAGTTCCATAGTTTATCAACTGTTTCTCAAAGGGAAAATATTTGGTCAGCATGAATGCAGACTCGCAGCTAAATTAAATTTAGCCACTTCCTTTTTTCACATATTTCTATTGATGTTGATATTGATACGTTTTATACCAAATTTGCACGTAATCAGAAACTTGAAAGAAAACAAAAAGAATCGTGAGGGTTGACTTAATGAGTCCTCTAAAAATGCTTCCGGATGAGAAGTTCTACGTAATTTGCATGTTTGTAGCAAAATACTTACAAAAATAATAACCACAAGCATTACTTTGTATTCTTCTTATAATACAAACACAACTCTTTTGATTCCCTTCAATTTTCTGAAAACTCATTAAGAATTTAATACAAAACAGTTCTTAAAAGACATTTGGTAATTTTTTTGAACAGGGCTATTTGAAGAAAACAACGATGCTACATCAAATTTCGAAGAAAATTTTTATGGCTCAAAAAAAAGAGGAACATTTCATGGGAATATTTTCCTTACCAAGAAGAAAAAAGTTTTGACGCTCCAAGGTGCAATATTACCACAGAGTATTGTGGAGCCTAATATACAATCTGAGCTAAAACCACGAAATTGCCCCTTTGCGGCAAAACATATTGTGGCGAATTTCAAATAGTCCATCAACTTCGTGGAACCGTCTCCAACTATTTACGAAATTCTGGTTATTTTACTCTGTTGCAGTGATGGACAGTAGTTAACGCTGGAAATTTCCGTTTCCGTTAAATTTTAATCCTAACCCCCTTTACCACACAGTCAAGTCATAAGTCGTATTTGTGAAATGGGACAGATTTGCTGGCTCACTCCCTTTGTTTCTACTTTCACAATCATAAATAGTACAGGTTCGCACCATTGTCCAAAGATAATCAAGAAACTGAGAAATAAGCGATGAATAGATTAGACAAAGGAAATGGGAGGAGCTTTTATACGAGCCCAGACTGCAGTATGCAGATATTTTGTAGGATGATTGTACTGCTTAAATTTCTTTACAGTGGTCCAAGGCAACCGTGACTAGGGGCAACATGAAATCTCTAATGACGAACAGTTTGTCCTATTGTTATTGCAGGACGTACCAAAATGATAGCCCTTTTCCATATTACAAAAATTTACCGGCTAAAATTGTTATTATTTAGCCCGAAATTAATATCAAAATAATCAGGATACATTAATGATACTCACAGTTAACTCTTTTCATCAGCTGACGCATCAATATTTAAAAATTTGGAGTAAGGTTGTTTATCCGACAACGATCGGTATCAGTCATCATCTTCTTTGGACTGCATAGGCTGCTCTCTTTTCCAACTGGACGAAAATTGCAGTGTTAGCCTACATTTTTCCTCCTCTGGTTACGCCGTATATAAGCATAGGTTTTTCCTGTAGGCATAGTCTATAGAAATCTACTAATTTTCTCTATATTTTTTTCACAGATCAGCTTTACTTGGCATTACAGAGTAATAACTTTTTGGAACAAAAATGTGGCCTATGTTTCCCTTCACACAGGCTAAGAAAATTACATATGAGACAGAGTTGAAATTTGCTCAACTTTATGTCAACAGAAACATAGAAACAAATCAGAGTAAATTTTGATTAAGATCTGTCCTACTTTGGCATATTCAGTAAAATTCTAATTTAGGGACTTTTGCCTATCTTGGAAAGGGGTTAGATTAGGAAAATAAAACTTTCAGGGATAGGTCTAAAGGCTAAAATATGTCATGGGAAGGTATTTGAAGTACCTACCTCCACTCCCTCTACAGGGTCCTGACCTTTGATGATCTTTAAAAACATGTGGTGTTTACTATCTTTAGTATCTATGCAATTTGGCATTTTCCATTGGTTAAAAATCTGTGCTGGAGTAACTTTTAAAGTCTTCATCAGATAGAGTAGCAAGAAAATTGGGAGAAAGAATGTCAAAAATGGCCTGTGCAGTCTCCTTCAAAATTTCTTGGACTGTACAAATTCCAGCTCTGAACTTGTAGTGCAAAGTTGTCATGCTGTTTCCTGTTGCTAAACACAAAATAAAGGCTAGGCAAGTCTCAGGGGAATGCCTTTTCTATAATTTGTATTTTTCTTTGTTGCTTTTACTTGCACTTAACTTAGCAAATCAGAAACTTCATTTCTAGTAAAATATGTAAAATTCATGAGATTTTCATTGTTGTCAGCCAGGAGAAGTTCATTAAACAAGTTTAACTGCCCTGGTTTCTCTCTTTTATTGTTCCCTAGCATTGGATATGCCTACTGCTTCTTATTGTTTCTGAATACAATTGGCATTTTATTTTGCTCAGAAGTAAGTGGTGCTGACCCAATAACTAAAACATCATTGTCAGAACTATTTTTGTCTATCATGTTGAAAATTTCTAATTTATCTACCAAGTGCTAAAAGTAGCAACATTAAAAAGAAGATAAGATTTTTTACAGAGTTTTTTATCACTTTGGTCTGAAGGGAAAGTAATTTAGTCTGAAAGATTAGCTACATAAAACCATCAATGTAACCTATAAGTATAATTCTAATGTTTTGGTCCAAAACTGCCATAACTGTTGATTAGGAATAGGGGTAAAGGCCTAGCAAAGCAGGTGTCCAGAAGAAGGTGTGCATTAACAAAAAAAAAGATACATTTTTAGATTGTTAATTTATATTATTTTTTATGGTTCTGCTTGTGTTTTTGACAATTTGTACCCTGACCTCCCCCAGTGGTCTTATATATCCTTAGACAATATAAAAACTAGTCAATAAAAATGATAGAATTCCAAATGCAGCAATTATCACCAAATCCTATTTCATTGTTTTCTTTTTCATTTTTGTCTATTTTCACATCATTTTTAATCAATTGTTATGTTTTTTTCATTGCATTGGAATATATGAGACCATTAGAGGGGGCTGGGGATAAAATGTCAAAGTGCAAGCTAAACCATAAAAGTAAACATAAAATTAGCAATCTATAAATGTCCCTCTTTTTGTTCAGTAAATATAGAGCAGTCAAGTTTCTGACCTACAAATAATACTACCTACTAGTAATAATACTACATACTACCAGGTGCCTGTTTTTATTCTCTTTCTGAATATAATTTTTGCTTTGCTGCAAATTCAATTTTAAGCCCTTTTTGGACTCATGAAAATGAGAATTTCTTTCTATAGTTTTTGGGTATAAGAAAAGTTAAAACATTGCTTTCAAACTTACTATTTGTTTGAAAATCTATTTTTTTAAGTTATATTATCTCCAAGCATTGATTTGTCACAAGTAAGTTGGGATAAAAAGAATTCAAAACAATTTCTCTGTTTTTCCATCTGCCATGTTTCCTCTGTTGGCTTTGATATTTTCAACATCTAGGCAAAATGGCAGTTTTTAAGCAGCATAACAGAAAAAGGAGAAAACAGGGCAAAATTGTTTTGAGTTTATTTATACAACTTAATCATGTTTGAGAATTATATAACTTTTATAAATGAAATTGTAATTAAAAATAAATAAAAAAAAACAATTTGCTTCATATTTATCTTTTGTTCTAAAATGTCTCTTTTAGAAGAGCTGCTTTTCTAGACCTTTACCAAAATAGGCCTAAGCAGAGAAAGCACAAACCCACAAAATAAGAAAATTTCTGAATTAGTCTTAGAAAAATATATTGTTCTAAATTAGACCTACAAAATGACCAAGCCTAAATCCAGTGTAGACAAGCAATCAATGCTTGTAGTATTATTGATTAGATAATCCTCAGAAGAGAGCACTTTCACAGAATAAAAGAAGTGCCATTACATTCCTTATTTTATACTCTATTCAAATATGCTAACACTCTTTCATTTCTGACAATTCACACCACCCCTTCCCCCTGATGGTCTAAATTTTATAGATTAATTAATATGCTAAAGTTAACAATTTTCTAAAATAATTAAATGGTTTTCAAGTAAAACTTACTTGAAACTGAACTTCCTTCCTCTGTGAAGTAACTAGTATTATTTGCTATTATCCCTTTTGTACTGTTCAAAAGTTTTTGGATTTTGTACCAATTTTGGATACTGGTAAGTGACTTGGTGCTGGCTATTGAATATTTGGTTTTAATTCTTCTAACTTTGGCTTCTATTGGATTTTATTCATCTTTTAATTTTGGTTGTACTTTTTTTTCATATTGACTTTCCACATTGTTTTGGTTTTCTTTGTCTTTTTGGTATTTTCCTTGAAAAATTGTTTTGTTCTTGCTGAAAAAGAGAGGCAATGGTCTTCTTGAAAGATGTGCTTTGTTTTTTCAGTATTTTCATTTGACCTTATAAATCCCATTTTTGATTTTTTTTAAAATAATTTACAAATTACTTACTTGAAACTGAGTTTATTCCTCCATGTTGCCTCTAAGAGAACCTGAAAGAGACATTTCAAATTAGAGTCTTAAGCCGAGACATTATTGCAGTTTTCAATAATTTGTGTTTTTTTTTCAAATAATTTATAAATTACTTGTTTGAAATTGAGATTCTTCCTTAATGTTGACTCAAAAGAGAGCCAGAAAAAGAGAAGTATCAAATAATATTCCTAAGCAAAAGCACCTTAGGTTGTTTTTTCTTCAAATAATTTATAAATTACTTGTTTGAAATTGAGATTCTTCCTTAATGTTGACTCAAAAGAGAGCCAGAAAAAGAGAAGTATCAAATAATATTCCTAAGCAAAAGCACCTTAGGTTGTTTTTTGTTTAAATAATTTATAAATTACTTCTTTGAAATTGAAGTTTCTTCCTCAATATTGACTCAAAAGAGAAATATTGAATATTAGTTCTATGCTGAAGCATTTTTTTTTAATATTTTATTAATATTTACTTGAATTGAAGTATTTTCCTCCATATTGACTCAAAAGAGAACCTGAAAAGAGAAATGCAAAATATTATTCTTAAGCTAAAGCACTGTAGTTTTGATGTTCTAAATGATTTATAAATCTCTTACTTTAAGTTAAAGTTTCTTTCTCCATGTTAGCTCAAAAGATAACCTGACAAAGAGTCATATTAAATATAAGTTAAAGCACAATTATTTTTCTTTAAATAATTTAAATTGCTTACTTAAAATTGAGTTTTCTATCTCGTTTTAACTCAAATAAAAAAAAATTAACTGAAAGTAAGGACTGGGATTAAAACTGAGAACAAACAAAAATTATTCCATACATGAAAAGGGCTGTCCCCTCTTCAATGCCTCGCTCCTTATGCTAAAGTTTGACTCTATTTCACAACTCTAATTCTTAAAACAAGGAAAACTTTTGCATAAAGAGCAAAGCATTGAGGGGAGGACAGGTCTCCATCAAATTCCCTCCAGACAGTTCCATCCTTGGTGAAAATCCCTCCCCTGTAACATTGTTTGCAGACAATTCAGCCTGAGAAATTCTTGTTAGCACTCTTTCATTTGAGTAAGACTTTAATCTCTAATCAGTTTCTTGATCACTCTAGAAATGTTTCCTTTCATGGAAATTATTTTCCAGAAATCAATAACGTGGAAAAAAAACTCCTGGAACATTTCACGTGAAATATTTGGCAAAGAGAATGTAATACAACTAAAACAATTTTGTATAGTAATCAGATAGTTTTTGGGGAAAAAGGCATGGGAGGGGCTCAGTTACCCTCCAATCTTTTTGGTTACTTAAAAAGGGCACGAGAACTTTTGGTTTTCGCTTGAATGCACCCTTTCTCTATATTCTGGGACCATTATTTTGATACAATAATCCCTGGGGGAAAAAGATCTATCTTATGGCAAAAATAGCAAAATTGCACATAGGAGCTTGAAACTTTTACAGTAGAGTTTTCTGGTACACTGAATCTGGTGGTGTGATTTTTATTAAGATTCTTTTAATTTTAGGGGGGGGGGGGTACCCCGTTATTTCAAAAATCAGGCGAATTTTTTCAGACTTGTAACTATTGATGGGTAACACTAAAACTAAATACTATTATGTATTTGGAATCAGCATAATCAGCTGATTCTTTTGCAGAATTGATTGATATTAAAGTTCTGCTTTTAGAGTTTTGGTTACTAGTAAGCTGAGTTGCTCCTTATTCACAGTTTGTTACCACAAACTGTTTGAAAGAGAACCTGAAAAGAGAAACATCAAATATTAGCAAGTATTTGTCATAAGCTGAAGAAAAATTGTTTTTTCTTAAGTAATCTGTAAGCTACCTGCTTGAAAATGAAGTTTATTCCTCCTTGATGCCTCTAAAGAGAACTTGGAAAAGAAATATATCAACTATTAGTGCTGATCCAAGCGTTTATATATATATATATATATATATATATATATATATATATGTATATATATATATACATATATATACTAGCTATTGGGGTGGCGCTTCGCGCCACCCCAACACCTAGTTGGTGGGGCGCTTCGTGCCCCCCCGCGCGCGTAAGTCGTTACGCGCCATATTAGTTACGCGCCATTGTAGTTGTGTCCCTATGTCCCACCTGTGAATATATATATATATATATATATATATATATATATATATATATATATATATATATATATATATATATATATATATATATATATATATATATATATATATATATATATATATATATATATATATATATATATATATATGTTTTTAACTACGTAAAACTTGCGAATATACAACATTCTTTGCTGTCCCATTGTCTGTGCACATAAATAGATTGTCAGGTTTACCGACTCTTGAACATGCAACATATAATGGTCCATGGGAAAACAATCTGTATTCAGATCTATACCTTATGATTCTAATGATTGCCCTTGAGCTTTGTTGATGGTGATTGCTAATCGACCATTCCCTGTGTCACCGTCGTCATTTATATATCCCCCTGTGCCCCCCGGCGTCCCCTTTGTAGTTGTGTCCCTGTGTCCCGGTCGTCATTTATATTCCCTGTGTCCCGGTCGTCATTTGTGTCCCGGTGTCCCGGTCTGTATATACATTCGTTTTTGAATTGGTCTTTTTTTTAGTTTTTAGTTTTTTACCTTTTTTTAGTTTTTTTAGTTATACCTCATGATTCTAATGATTGCCCTTGAGCTTTGTTGATGGTGATTGCTAATCGAACATTCCCTGTGTCCCCGTCGTCATTTATGTATCCCCCTGTGCCCCCCGGCGTCCCTGTTGTAGTTGTGTCCCTGTGTCCCGGTTGTCATTTATATTCTTTGTGTCCTGGTCGTCATTTGTATCCCGGTGTCCCGGTCTGTATATACATTCGTTTTTTTAGTTTTGTTTTTCTCCTTTATTTTTCATTTTTTCCTTTTTTATTTTTTTTCTTTTTTATTTTTTTAGTTTTTTAGCTTTTTTAGTTTTTTATTAGTTTTTAGTTTTTTTTTCTTTTTATTTTTTTTGTAATTTTTACCTTTTTTTAGTTTTTTTTTACTTATGTCCTGGTCGTCATTTATACTCCCTGTGTCCCGGTCGTCATTTGTGTCCTGGTGCTTTGTTGATGGTGATTGCAAATCGAACATTCCTTGTGTCCCGGTCGCTTTCTTTTTGAGTGTCGTCATTTATATTCCCCATGTGCCGGTGTCCCGGTCGTCATTTGTGTCCCGATGTCCCGGTCTGTAATTTCGTCAGTCGAAAACATGACGTCAGTCGACACACAAACATGACGTCACTCGACAGACACACACGCACACAGACAACTTATTTTTATATATATAGATAACATTAGAAATTACTTATTTGAAATTGAAGTTTCTTCCTCATGTTGACTCAAAAAAGAACCTGGAAAGGAGTAATATCAAACATTAGTCCTAAACCATTTTTTTCTTAGATAATTTATAAATTACTTACTTTAAATTGAAGTTCCTCTCTTTATGTTGATTCAAAAGAGAGACCTAAAAAGATAAATATCAAAAATTAGTTGTAAGCTAAAGTACAATTGTGTTTTCTTTAAATAATTTGTAAATTACTTTTTTATTTAAATAATTTATAAATTACTTTCTTGAAATTGAAGTTTCAACCTTCATATTGATTCAAAAAGAGAACAAGAAAGAGAGAAACATTGAATATAAGTCCTAGGCTAAAGTACTATCATTTTTTTTCGTAATGTATAAATTACTTACTTGAAACTGAAATGTCTTCCTCAATGTTGACTCAAAAGAAAACCTGAAAATTAGAAATATCAACTATTAGTTAGCCTATTTATTAAAACATGTAGTTTTTTAAAATTGTTTTTAAAATTTCCACCTGAAATTGAAGTTTCTTCCTCCATTTTGACTTAAAAGAGAACCTGAAAAAGAAATGTCAAATAATAGTCACAAGGTAAAGCACGATTGTTTTGTTCTTTTAATAATGTTTAAATTGCTTATTTGAAATTGAAGTTTCTTCCCCCATATTGACTTGAAATAAAACTTGAAAAGAGAAATATTAAATATTAGTCCAAGCTAAAGCACAATCATTTTATTCTTTTAATAATCTATAAATTACTTACATCTTAGTTCGTTCCTGCTCTTGGACTCAAACGAGAACCTGAAAACAGAAATTGACTTAAAATAGTTGACTTAAAATATTGACTTTAAAATAGAACCTGAAAAATACAAATATCAAATATTAGTCCCAAGCTAAAGCAACATTATTTTGTTTTTCTATTGATGTATAAATTACGTACTTGAAATTGAAGTTTCTTCCTTCATATTGAGTTAAAATAGAACCAAATACATTCTGTAAAGTAAAATAAAAGCTGAAAAGAGAAATTTCAAATATTAGTCCAAGCTAAAGCAAAATTATTTTATTCTTTTAATAATGTATAAATTACTTACTTGAAATTTAAGTTTCTTCTTTCACTTGGACTAAAAAAAAAGAACCAGAAAAGAGAAATATCAAACATAAGCTATGTAGTAAAACATGCAGTTTTATCAAATAGTTTTTTAAATATTTTACCTGTAATGAAAGTTATTTCCTCCATTTCGAGTTAAAAGAGAACCTGTAAAAGAGGAATATCACATAGTAGTCCAAGGTAAAGAACAAATATTTTATTCTTTTAATAATGTATAAATTACTTACTTGAAATTGAAGTTTCGTCCTGTTTTTGGACTCAAAAGAGAACTTGAAAAGGAGAAATATCAAATATTAGCTATATACTAAAACATACAGTTTTTTCAATAATTTTAAAGTTTTTACCTAGAATTAAAGTTTCTTCCTCCAGTTTGACTTAAAGGAGAACCCAAAAAAGAGAAATATCAAATATTAGTCCACAGCTAAAGCACAATTATTTTTTTTTAACAATTTATAGATTAATCACTTAAAATTGAAAGTGTCTTCCTCTACATTGACTCAGTAAAGAACTGGGAAAAGACATTGTTTTTTTGAAATGGTTTTTTAAATTTTTACCTTGGACTAAAGTTTCTTCCTCCATTTTGACTGAAAAGAGAACCTGAAAAAGGGAAATATCAAATATTAGTTCCAAACTATAGGACAATAATTTTGTTCTTTTAATAATGTATAAGTTTGTCACTTGAAATTGAAGTTCTTCCTCCATGTTGACTCCTGAAAACCTGAAAAAGAGGAATTTTATATATTAGTTATATTCTAAAATATGTATTTATTAAAAATAGCTGTAATGATTTTTACCTGGAATTAAAGTTTCTTCCTCCATTTTGACTTAAAGATAACCTGAAAGAGAAATATCAAATATTAATCTCAAACTAAAACACAATTATTATGTTCTTTTAATGAAGTATAAATTGCTTACTTGAAATTGAAATTCCTAGTTCTATGTTGTCTCAAAAGAAAACCTGAAAATTATAAATATCAAATATTAGGTAAATATTAAAACTTGATTTTTTTAAGATAATTTTTAAATGTTTCACCTTGAATTAAATTTTTTCCTCCATATTGACTTAAAATAGAACCTGAAAAATAAAAATATGAAAGATTAGTCCTAAACTAAAACACGATTATTTGTTTTTTAATAACAATTAAATTACTTACTTGAAATTGAAGTTTCTCTTTCAATTTTGACTCAAAAGAAAAACATGAAAAAGAGAAATATCAAATATTAGTCCCAAACTAAAGCACAAATATCTTGTTCTTTTAATAATATATAAATTACATACTTGAAATTGAAGTTTCTTCTTCTAATATCTGATAATATCAAATACTAGTCCAAGCTAAAGCACAATCATTATATGCTTTTGATATCTTATAAAGTACTTACTTGAAATTCAAGTTTCTCTTTCAATTTTGACTCAAAAGAAAAACATGAAAAAGAGAAATATCAAATATTAGTCCCAAGCTAAAGCACAAATATTTTGTTCTTTTAATAATATATAAATTACTTACTTGAAATTGAAGTTTCTTCTTCTAATATCTGATAATATCAAATACTAGTCCAAGCTAAAGCACAATCATTATATGCTTTTGATATCTTATAAAGTACTTAATTGAAATTGAAGTTTCTTCCTGTATGGGGACTCAAAAGAGAACCTGGAAAATAGAAATATCAAATATTAGTGATTTAATTAAACATTTAGTTAATTTCAATTATTTTTGAAATTTTTTTTTACCTAGAGTTAAAGTTTCTTACTCCATTTTGACTTAAAAAAGAACCTGAAAAAGAGAAACATTAAATATTAGTCCGAAACTAAATCACAAATATTTTGTTTTTTAATAATATATATATTACTTACTTAAATTTCAAGTTTTTTTCCATGTTGACTTAAAAGAGAACTTGAAAACGAGTAATATGAAATATTAGTCCAAGCTAAGGCACAATTATTCTCTCATTGGCGCCCTTGTTTTCTTTCTCTAGCAGAATGTTTATGCAATTACCTATGGACTTACGTATTGTTATGCACTTACGTCTATCCCCATGGTTCCCATAATTTTTGGTTGTTCGCAAAGATAAATTAATTATAATATAAGTAAAGTAACTGAGGCCTATCCAGTTATCAGCAATAAGTCTACAAGAAAAACTTTAAAATAAACTATTTTTAGGTGACCTAAGGATTGATTGAGTATCCCACTGTGCAGGGGCTTGACAGGATGAAGTACCTTATTATATTATGTTTATTGCAATGTATACTGTTAGTAAAGTGTACGAAGTCTGAAGAGAAGCCGTCATGGGCAAAAAAGGATTTGAGAGATTATACAGATGCTGATTTGGAGAGACTGTATGAGCAGTGGGAGGTATGTAAAAATCTCACTAGGCACATAGGCAGAGTAGAAGTTTGCTAAATAGTGTGTGAGGGCAATTGCCCCCTAGATTTAAGAAAGTACCTTTTCTGATATTTTCATTAGAAGAAAAAAAAAAATGCAAATTTGCCCTTTTCAAGGTTTTGTAAAATACATTTTTTTGTATTATCATTTAAAAAATTGAAGTTCTCTCCTTCATTTCGTGAATTGGTGCCGCTGTGGAGGATGACACAGTACAGCCGAAAAAACCACGATTTCTACGATTTTCTCTCCTAATTTTTGAGCTGTTTGCTTACTTCTATTGTTTTGAGGAATTTAGCTCTCCCCCCCCCCCAAATAAGTAATACACTCCCACAGTTTAAACTTGGGAATAACAATAATTGTGGAAGAGGGATGTTATACATTACGGTTTTATCCGAGTATTTGCGGATTCAAAAATAATTATTTTTATCAAAAAACAATTACCAAGCAACATCGGATTGTATCAAACTATATGTATCAAACAGTACGTATCAAGCAATATTAAACAAAAAGATTGTTTGTTTTTATCTTGTTGGTTTTGTTCGCATTTTCGTAAAAAAAAAAATGTGAATGGGTTTCCTTGTAACCTTGTCACAGCGCTAAAGAAGGGAAGCCGTCATAATCCCAAAATATTTGTCTTGTTTATCCAGTATTATCTATGGCCTTCAAAAAACCCGTTCTTCGGTCTCCATTCCTTTATATTGTTTTTCATTTCTTTGTTGATTTACATCATTCCATACGAATTCTAAAAAATTCTGAAATGGATTTCACCTTCCCAGACCTCTCTGTTGGAAATTAATAGTAAAGTGACCAATATTCTAAAATCAGGGTTTTAATATATTAAAACCATAAATATCCCATCCGTATTTGAAGTGTAATTAAATTATTAAATTTAGGCGTGAGTAGTACAGGTTTTTTCTGTTAGAACAATAAAATAAAAATTAAAAAGAATAAAAACTGGCTCATATTTGTTTGAGGTTAGTAACTACCGATTTTCAGTTGTTTTTTGTGCGCTTCAGTATAGGGCGTTTAACTCAGTAAATTCTGTTAAAGTAAATAAATTTTGTAAAATTCAGCAGCCCAAACGATGTAGTCATTTTTTATGTATTTCCTTACTTTATAGTTGTACATATAGGTCTATCTTTGCAAGTATATCAAGGGAATTCAATCAATAAAAAAGGGTTTTGTTAACAATATTAATTATAGGTGGAAGTTGTACGGGTTTTTCCTTCGCAAATTATAAGGCTTTGCAGATTCAGATTAAGATCTGCCTTAACTAAAGAAAGGGAGAAAAGGTGAAATTTTTAATTTTTTTTTATTCTAACTGGAATTGAGTTTTTCTTGACAAGCAACAAATTTAAAACAAAATACTCATTTAAGAAAAAACGAATATCCAATAAAAAAAGGACAAAACTGCACAGGCGCGGCCAGGCAAAATTCAGCGTTGCTTCAGCTGAAATATGTAAACAAAAAAGCAGAAACTGTAAATACTGGCAGAAAATACAAAAGATAAAACGTTGCTTAGGCTAAGGAAAAAATTATCACACAAATAGTTGCAGTTCAGTTTTCCTTTAAAAATAACATATATATGTATATATATATATATATATATATATATATATATATATATATATATATATATATATATATATATATATATATATATATATATATATATATATATATATATATATATATATATATATATATATATATATATATATAAACTGAAGTCCTTTACGTTATTCTAAGTGTCTGGTTGAAAAGCCTGGCAGTAAAAAGCGTAGCAACCAGTTGAAAAGCTTGTCGTTCGGGTTGAAAAGCAAAGCAACCAGTAAAAAAAAAGAATAAGGATCGAAATTTGGGGTAGGGTATCATGATTTTAATGAAGTTATATAAAGTTCAATATTGAATGAATTTCTTTTTGGAAGCGTTGGTAGCAAAAGGTAGACCAAAAAATATTTTGGGTTGTGAAATATTTTGTAACTAAGTAAATAAAAATAAAATAATACGGCTCAAAGCGAATTGTTTTTTTTTTTTTTTTGGTTTTTTATCTTTGTAATTTGTATTCCAGGAAGATGATGAGCCTTTACCTGAAGATGAATTGCCAGAATACAAGCGAAAACCTCCCTCAGCAGGAATTGATTTTAGTAAGGTAAGTTCAACATTCGTTCTATTATGCTACAACATAATAATATATTAACTCTGAAAAGTCTGTCGTCATCGGAATTTGAAACGAAGACCTCTAGAATACCAGCTTGGTCCCTCAAGCCTACCATTTGGGTATATCAATGGCCATTTTTTTATGCCATGATTTTAACTCCGTATTCTCTGGTAGACCTGTGTGTTGCTAGTTGCATTGCTTGCAACTAGCAACACAACTTTTGCCACGAAGTTGATTTACAATATCCAAGAAAGTTATACAATTTACATAAAGATTTACCACTAGCTCTTGAACATATTGTTCACAGATTTGACAAATGTCTCAGTCGTATAGGCGATTATTTCAATAAGTACAAGGCTTATCATTTATCGATAAGAGGATCAATAAAAATACGATTTCGCACGATTTCAGTGCAAATACCGTATCTTGAGGCTAAGATTGTAGCAAAAACCATCAAGAGATTTATTTCTTTTCGTTAGATAAGAAATATCCACTTTAAAAATTATATATGATTGTGTGAACATTTCCACTGAGAACACCCAGTTTGGCACTATAGCAGCACATTGTCTTTAAAGCTGTACTTGAGTTTTTTTTTGCCATGATTTTAACTCATTATTCTCTGGTAGACCTGTGTGTTGCTAGATGCATTGTTTGATTCGACACTTCTTCCTTCTCGTCTAAAAACGAGTCCATATCGACGCTTTTTTCGCTTGGAACAACTTTGGTCTCTCAACTTTGGAACAACACTTGGTTCATCAAGCCTACCATTTGGGTATATCAATGGCCGTTTTTTTGCCATGATTTTAACTCCGTATTCTCTGGTAGACCTGTGTGTTGCTAGTTGCATTGCTTGATTCGACGTGTCTTCCTTCTCTTCTTAAGCGAGTCCATATCGACGCTTTTTTCGCTTGGAACAACTTTGGTCTCTCAACTTTGGAACAACACTTGGTCCATCAAGCCTACCATTTGGGTATATCAATGGCCGTTTTTTTGCCATGATTTTAACTCCGTATTCTCTGGTAGACCTGTGTGTTGCTAGTTGCATTGCTTGATTCGACGTGTCTTCCTTCTCTTCTTAAGCGAGTCCATATCGACGCTTTTTTCGCTTGGAACAACTTTGGTCTCTCAACTTTGGAACAACACTTGGTCCATCAAGCCTACCATTTGGGTATATCAATGGCCGTTTTTTTGCCATGATTTTAACTCCGTATTCTCTGGTAGACCTGTGTGTTGCTAGTTGCATTGCTTGATTCGACATGTCTTCCTTCTCTTCTTAAGCGAGTCCATATCGACGCTTTTTTCGCTTGGAACAACTTTGGTCTCTCAACTTTGGAACAACACTTGGTCCATCAAGCCTACCATTTGGGTATATCAATGGCCATTTTTTTGCCATGATTTTAACTCTGTGTTCTCTGGTGGACCTGTGTCTTGCTAGTCACATTTCTTGATTCGACATGTCTTCCTTTTCTTCTAAAAACGAGTCCATATCGACGCTTTTTTCACTGGGAACAATTTTTTCACAGGTGGTTTTGCTTACCATCATCTTCGTAATTATTTTCGTTCTGATGGACTTCATAGTTTTCTTTTCCTTATCTAGCTTTAATTTTCAGTCCTAGAATATAATAAACTTGGAGCTCTAAGCTAATCAAGGCTCTATGCCTGCAGTTTACTCTGAAGGTTAATGTGTTAATTAGGTCACTTCTTTTCGACATCCCTATTCATAGCAGAATTTTCACGAGAACTTTCACGAGTCAAGCTGCTTGATAAAGTGTATCAAACAGTTCGTGGTAACGAACTGTAAGTAAGAAGCGACCCGGCTCAATAGTAACCAAAACTCTAAAAAACCGAACTTATGTACCAATCATACATTAACAGAATTGGAAATTATGCTGATTTCAAATATATAAGTTTCATCAAGTTCAGTCTTACCCATCAAAAGTTACGAGCCTGAAACAATTTGAAAAAAGGGGGAAACAACCCCCTAAAAGTCACAGAATCTAAGTGAAAATCACACCATTAGATTCAGCGTATCAGAGGACCCTACTGTATAGGTTTTTAAGCTCCTATCTGCAAAACGTGGAATTTTGTATTATTTGCTAGAAGAAAGATCACGGACACGTGTTTATTTCTTAGTTGTTTTTTTTTTCCAGGGATGTTCGCATCGACCCAGTGGTTCTAGAATATCGTGAAAGGACTCACTTGAAGGGGAATTAGAAGTTTTAGTGCCCTTTTTAAGTGACCTAAAAAATTGGAGGTCAACTAGGCCCCCTCTCACGCTCTTTTTTTCCCAAAGTCACCCGATCAAAATTTGAGATAGCCATTTTGTTTATTGTAGCCGAAAAATCTAATAACTATGTCTTTAAGGATGATTTATTCCCCCACAGTCACGGGGGGAGGGTTGCAAGTTATGAACTTTGCCCATTGTTTACATATAGTATTGATTATTGGGAAATATACAGACGATTTCAGGGGGTATTTTTTCTTTGGGGGGGAGGTAGGGGATTGAGTTACATGGGAGGATCTTTTCGAGGTTTTTAATTAAATATTAAATATTAAAAAAATAAATATTAAAGAAATTAAATATTAAAAAAAACAAGTTTTTTCAACTGAAAGTAAGGAGCAACATTAAAACTTAAAACAAACAGAAACTATTACGTTGATGAGGGAATTAGCCCCCTCGTCAATACCTCGTTCTTTACGCAAATTTTTTTTAGAACTTTCAAAAAAAGCTATTTATTCTAATTAAACGGTGTTTATGATTCAGGAGTGATTCTTAAAAAATTGGAACAAAATTCAAACTTTAGCGTAAAGAACGAGGTATTGACTAGGGGGTGAACTCCTTCACATACGTAATAATTTCTGTTGTTTTAAGTTTTAATGTTGCTCCTTACTGTCAGTTGAAAAAACTTGTCTTTTTATTTTATTATCATACGATAATAAATTGTGGCTATTGACAGGTTCTGCTTTAGATTGTTGTGATGTGCATTTTTTTTGTCGCGTTGCCATCGATGGCACAGAAGTTGGGTGTTCGTCAATTTTGGTCATGGAATAACTTCCGAACAGCTAATTTTGGCTGAATATCAGATAAATTCCCCGGAGCAAACACTCTAATTGTGACCCTGCTATTCAAATCTTTCGGCAATATTTTTATTTATTTTAGTGCCTTTCACCATATGCTTAGATCATCTCTGGGATCTTAAGTCGGGTCACGTAGAGGTAAACAGACAAGGAGAGAACATAGAAAGAGTGTACGCAAGTGGTTTACCAAAACTTTCATTTTTGTTCGTTCCGACTAAATTGGAGGAGGGGTCCAACTTTAAAAATTTACTTTCGCAGACATTATATAATTGAACAGCTCGTATTTCTGTAAGTTAGAATTGTTCATATCTGGGGCACAGGGGAGTTTCACTCCTCAGAGTTTGTCCTGGTTACATCTACTGACATCAGAAATCCTAGACAGACCTGATGTTTTTAGCCAAAAAGTAATGGTAAAAACAAGAAATGGTGTTAATTTGTTTATGCATAACCATCAAAAATGCCTTTTCTTCCACTGGCCGTTCAAAATACGCCACAAATGCCTGGGGCTTATTTCGTGTGGCATTGGTCAACGTCTAGGGAAGTTCTTCGCTCTCTCGACTGAAAGTCATATATACTTTCAAGCTGTTCTCAGAGCTGTTCTCAAAGGGAAGAGCAGCATTGCAATGTATGTTCACTCGCACTTTGATCCTCGTAATCTGCATTACCCAATTGGCTCTCCCTTTGAAAACCACTTAGTATACTGTTTTGGCAATTATTTTAAGAGTGTAAAACCTGAGATACGACCTTTGGTCGTAACAAAGACGATTTATGCTTGACTAGAACTGAAAATGTACTGAGCTTAAATTTTGACTTTGGAATTATTGACATTTTGCTATTGACGTTATGACATCATTTGGAATTACGACATTATGACACATGACTAATTAATGACATTATTGACAATCTGCTATTAAGAAATTAGTATTTCAGCTTACAAACCAGATACGTTTTCATGCTATAGATTTTCTTTTTTTTTATTCCTTGTGTTTTATTTTATATCTTATAAAAGCTTGCGATTAGTTGTGATTAGGGTTGTGTAACTGAATTAGCTGATGGTTTCAATGTTGGGTCAGAAATTCTAAATACAGGGAATGCTGGCTTGAGAAATGAGACGTTTTTTTATTTTTCTCTTTTGTAGACTTTTTGAGGTCATTATTTTATTTCTAATTTTGCATTAATTTCCAGACACTTTATTTCAGTTCTAATTTTCTAGAATCCATTTGACAGCCTTTCGTTTTTCTAAGCATTCTCAGGAATTTGCTTGATTAAAAGAATGCAAACCTATTAATGCTGCCTAATAAATTACCTTTTTTTGTCTAAGTATCTAGTTGATTTTCACCCTTTTGAAAGGTATACAATTTCAAAAAATTATTTCCTCTTTGGAGCGATTTCAATCTTGTTCAAACCTAAAAGGACTTGATTGAAATAAAAACACTGGAATAATTTACTAGACAGAAAAAATATTCTGCGCAAGAATCGCGCAAGACAGTGAGAGATAAATCTGCTAAAACCAAGTTACTGGGGGTCGCTGCCCTGTCTGCTGCTGTTTGATGAAATTGAAATTGTAAAGGTAATTTTTCAAGAATTAGAGTTGGGTTCATTGATTTTTAAAATATGTATCCGGATTTGAACTTTTAAAAACATATCAGGTCAAAGGTCAACCCTTTTTTTTTAGTAAAAACCAGAACCTGGATAAGTTCATCTTAGATTAAATTTTTCAGAGTCGTCTGAGTTTCAGCTTGAAGTAGTTGTTAGAATTACCAATCCGAGTGAATTAATTCGTAACAAACCCCTGGTATCTAAAATTTAAAAAAATGGATTATGGCAGGATAGAGCGTAAGCCGATTTTTTTTCAAGGACTTGGATAGGATTCGGGCGTTTTCGAAATAAAGTGTTTGAGTTAAACTTCGGACGATAAATTCAATTGAATTGTTTTTCAAATAAATTCGGACCTCTGGTCATTTACGCTGCACTTTCCCTACAATATCTAGACTTTTACCCGAAATGAGACGAGTATCTTAAACTTTTTTTTTGTCGAAAAGGAGTTGGAAAGTGATAAAAGTTTTTCTACTTTATTTTTTTATCTGCTGCTCAGGTGTGGGGAGGTAAATTCTTCATAGGAGGTAAGAAAGACCAGCCGTCATTAAAGGTAAATTTTGCAGTATCATTAGCTCAAAGACTTTCCAAAACAAATGTTCGTTTTCGAACTAAAAACTAAAATGAAAGCCCAATATTCAGCTGCCCATTTTTTTCGTGAATATTTTCAAATTTATATCCATTGATTCTCAAAATTTTTAAATAGATAGGCCCTTTTTGTTTAGGCACGAAGATACCAGGGTGTTAAAAATTAGGTTGTATTCAGTACGTACATTGAGACAAACTCTTCTCTTTAGATTGATGCTTCAGATCCTGAGAGTGTTTTAAAATTGACCAAAAAGGGACAGACATTGATGTCGTTCGTGACAGTTTCTGGATCACCAACTAGAGAAGAAACAGAAGAAATTACAAAACTCTGGCAGAGTGGTTTGTGGAATAGCCATATTCAAGCTGAAAGGTAAAGAGTGCAATAAAATTAGTTCAAGTTGCTTGAACTTCTTTAAATATATTTTATTATAAAATTATTTTTCTATATATATATATATATATATATATATATATATATATATATATATATATATATATATATATGTGTATAGTACCTCCCAACCTGAAATTTTAATTTAATATGTATTTATTTCAATTTGATACGAATTAAGTGTGAACCCACAACAGTTTATAAACTAATGCTTTAATGGGTATTATAATCATAAAATATGAGGGGCTGTAATGGGTAATGAGCAAAATATGAGAAATATGGGTGTTAATGACTTGATGCTTAATTCTGATGAACTTGGTCATTTGCCTCCATTATCCCAATTTGATAATGATTGTGTATAAATTAATACACCGAAGATGCTAGTTAATCGTATTCACAAAAAAATAATTCAAAATTAATTTTCGGTCGCTCTAGCAGTTGGTTATGTTTGGGATTGGGTCTGGTCATTTGTTAAGGGATATTTTCAATTTTATGGTTTGGTTTGAAATCATGCGTTACTCCCTAGCCTAGCTTGTGATTTTGGGGATTTTTTAGGTGCGAGATTGGATTTGTTTTTCCTTTTTGTTTTTTTTTCCTATTTTTGTTCGGTATATTCTTTTAGTTTTTGTTTCTCCCTTATTCATTCGTGGCAGTAGAGGTTTCGGGGAGAGAGACTTTGTTGGTGTTATTGTTGTAAATTATTGTTGAAACTATGAATTCAGAACACCAGAAAAGAATTAACCCGAGCCTGAACCGCAGTTTCACAAAACATGCTGTGTAATCCCTTTTGGACGGTGACCAAATCATCACTACTAGAATTGTGTGCAAAAGCTAAATATTTGAAAAACAGTGGAAAAATAAAACTGTGCGATGAGACGTCAAATGTTAACCATATGAATAAGGCAGTTTGAGTCTGCTCAGTGTGTATGCTATGAAATAATGGCTTGGGCATGTGCTTGCTAAATGTAACAGCTAAATCCTTTGAATAGTCTAACTAAAAAAGAGAGGGAAAAAAGGCATGCAATCTTGAGTCAGATTTGTATTATAATGTATGTTCAAAAATTTTTTAGATCTTTTGGTGGCAATTAGATCAGGCAATCATATTTTAACAGCAGTAGAAAAAATAAAACTGCGCGATGAGATGGACAATTTTAATCATATTACAAAGGTGGCTTGAGTCTGCAATTTTTTTTTTTTTTTTTTATTAAATGAAAATACCAAAAAAAGGATTTTTATGAAAAGTCCCTAAAAGGGGAGCTTGGGAGGGGGGAGGGATGTCAATTGACTTGCCTGGGTTGGAATGAAGAAGGAGGTTTAGCTTTTAGTCTGAAGACGGAGTGATCTGGAAGCAGGAGCCTCGTTGGATGAACGCTGCATCGAATTAAAAGATAATCATTTTACTTAATCCCATCGCCGTTAAATATCCTCATAGTGGACTTCTTTATATATCTTTGATAAATCTTCTCGTGAGCCTTTGCATGTAGTAATATCTAAGGAAATGCATATGTAGTAATGCACACATATACCAGTAGATTAATGTATACATATAATAATGGACTTCTAATGTCTTCGTTATGTTTTGTTCCTTACTTGCTAAGACATCGAAAGATTTTTCTTCTCGTGGTCCTTTTAGAAACATTAGTTCATGTATTCTATTTATGCTGAATTTTGGATCCAGTCTCAATGCTAATATAGGTATGGGCGCATGCAAGTCTGACCCTTTAGGGGATGGGGTCGATAATAGAAAAGATTTGGATCTTTATTGGATGTGTAGTCATGGAGGCGAGCTGGTTGTTGCAATGATTTTTGTTATTATTTAAATTATATTCAAACACCCAAAACTTATTTTTAGAAAAAAATCTTAGTTCTTATTAGCATACGAGGTACAGTAGAAAAGTAATGCAACTGGCGATTCTGCAATCGATCTGGCAACCCTGTGCTGTTGTTCTTAAGACAGTACATGTATCTGGACCCTTCCAAGGCTCAATTCCAGTTTGTACTGGATTGCCCGTTAACTACGTGATTTGTGAGATTGCGATTAGTGAAGTTGTGTTTTCGTTGTGAGGCAGCGAATATCCCATTTAGTAACCAAAACTCTAAAAAACAGCATTTTGATGTCTTACATCTAAGGAATTTTCTTTTTATGCTGATTCCAAATATACAAGATTCGTTGAGTTTAGTGGTACTCATCAAAAGCTACGAGCCTGATAAAATTTGCTTGATTTTTGAAAAAAATGGGAAATAACCAATGGTCTTTAAATATCGGAAGAGGGCTCATTCGAACGGAAATTCAAATTCTAGTGCCCTTTCGAAGTGATCAAAATGATTGGCTGTCATTTTGGGACTTTAAAAACCATTCAAAATGCTGTTATAGACATTCTGAAGACCAAAACTGTTGAAGACTGATGAATCTTGCACCCTAAGGCGTGTGGAAACAACATCTCTATCGGTGTGTAGTTACCCTAAGGGATATAACTCGAAGGGGATAACATTGATGTTTCAATATTGATGTTTCAATATAATAAAAACTTCATGAATAAAAAAAAACAGTCTCATTACTTTTCTTCCGCACGTCGTATATTTTAATTTATATTCTTGATTTATATACAATTATTCTGATGGTTGCGAAAATGGTTTTTTGAGTAAAAGCATAGCAACCGGAAAGCTTAAAAAGTCCTACTGAAGACATTGTCTTAGTTTGCTTGAGTACTTCTCGATTTTGTAGTTTCAAGCCTCAAGAAGAGGCACTTTTTTGCTAGTTCTTTTTATCTCGAAAGTATAAGTGTAAACCAGGGTGACACTTAGGGGGGAAGGGTTGTGAGGGGCTCCAACATAAAAAAATGTTTTTCGGTTAGGTTGAATAAAAAAAATTTTGCGGAGAGTGTCCTTCGGAAAAATCTTAGGAGCCCTTCCCCCGCCTGAGCGAGTGTTAATACACGAGCCAGACTGCCGTAAATATTGTCAAGTAATCGGCGTCTTGGTTGGCAAGAAGGTACTAAGCTCGAGCATCAGTGGGGAAAGTGAATCTGAATTTTAAAATAAGTTTCCTCTTCTGACTTAGAGTCACTATGAAAGCTTGGCTTGGTTTGGCGTGGGTGCAAGTTCGTCCAACTACTCTGAAATTTATTTTGAGAAAAAGTTTTCGAAGAGACGGAAATATGCATAGCAATGTTTCAGTTTTTTTTCTTAGAGAAGTAACTTCAGGCCCAACGATGTCAATTGAAATGAGACAAAAATCTGAGTTATCTTCAATATTTGGTAGTCCATGGAGATGGTCATGTTTGTACTCTGCTCTCATCTGTTTACTGAAGCGCAAATATCGGCATTGCACCTTTCTACTGAGAGCAGAATTCCATGCTTAGCTAGCCAACTTCGAAAAAAAAACCGCTGCAGAGGACTTTTCCACAATCCATTTTTGACAAGCTTTCGTTTTTCTGAGCATTCTCAAGAAATTGCTTGAATAAAAGAATACAAATCTATTGAAGCTGACTAATAATTTAGCTTTTTTTTTGTCTGAGTATCACCCTTTTGATTTTCACCCTTTTGAGAGGTATACAATGGGAAAAAAATATTTCCTCTTTGGAGCGATTTCAATTTTTTTCAAACCCAAAGGGACTTGATTGAATTTATTGGCAAGGTTTCCCTTGTTGAAAATAAATTGTCCTGGAAGGGCCTACTGCAGATGCAAGGTAAATGTATAATAATACCGTCTTTAAAAATAATTTCAGGTTTATGGTGGATGACAATCGAGCAATATTCATGTTCAAAGACGGGTCATTGGCATGGGACGCGAAGGACTACTTAGTTGAACAAGAAAGATGCGAGGTTGTTTCCATTGAAAATAAACAATATTATGGAAAAGGTGCAAAGGTATTGACAATATTTACAGGTTTCTTGTTTTCCTATCAAAGACGTTAGATAAACTAGGATGCAGATGTCAGTACAATTACACTGAAAAATCCTTTACCATTTAGTTCTTCCGTTGTGGGTAAAAGTGTTCATGCACTTTATTGTAAGGTGTAATATTTATTAACACTAAAAGGCTTTATTAGCCATTGTCAATACAAAAATCCACAACAACGTACAATTTGAAACAAAAACACACCCTTGAATCCAAATTGAATAAATTCTTTTTTTAATATTATCCATGCCCACAAACATTCCCACCTTCTTCATCCCTATGAAATTTCTAACAGTTAACAACCGACTCCTTCCTTTTGAACCACCCCGGGATAAATACTTCCTCAATTCGTTTACTTCCTCACAAAAACCCAAAAAAATGCATTAAATCATCCTTCCCACACTTTACAGTGGGCGAAAATATAAAAATACAAAAATTCAACAACAACGTAAAGTATGAAAGCAAACACACCCTTGAATCCAAATTGAATAAAAAAAAATTTCAAATGTTATCCATACCCGCAAACATTCCCACTTTCTTGATCCCTATGCAATTTTTACCAGTTAACATAAATCAACCCACTCCATCCTTTTGAACCACCCCGGGATGAATACTTCCTCAATTCGTTTACTTCCTCACAAAAACCCAAAAAAATGCATTAAATCATCCTTCCCACACTTTACAGTGGGCGAAAATATAAAAATACAAAAATTCAACAACAACGTAAAGTATGAAAGCAAACACACCCTTGAATCCAAATTGAATAAAAAAAATTTCAAATGTTATCCATACCCGCAAACATTCCCACTTTCTTGATCCCTATGCAATTTTTATCAGTTAACATAAATCAACCCACTCCAGCCTTTTGAACCACCCCGGAATTATTTACTCCCTCAATCCGTTTAATATTACAAAAACCCAAAAAATGCAATAAATCATCCTTCCCACACTTCACAGTGGGCGAAAACAAGGACCCACCTTCCACCTCGCCCTTCACAAAAGCTTCTCTTGTTACCAAAGTGGTAAAAATTTATTCTTACAGATATTTTCCACTTCCATTTCGCCTTGCCTTTTGATGACCAATTACAAAAAGCTAAAAAATATTGATATCCAGTGAGAATTAAGGAAGGACGGACGCGCGGTTTGAGCTTCGTCATTCAAAGCGTGTGCAGTGAAAGTATATAAAGTCAACAAATTAGAATTATTTTAGTTAGATTTGCATCAGATTGTATATTTTCACAAGTACGTTCTTATTTTTAAAGGTTAACCAAAGTTTATAATACTCTGCATAAAATGCATTCCGTACACAAAGAAAAATCACACAAGATTATTATTATAGTTTTATTTTGTGTGTGTAGTGTTTCAAATGTCTAAAAGCAAATACAGCAGTCTACCTTTGTTCTGCCCTAGGATAGATGCACTGGCGGATCCAAGGGGGCCGGGAACCCCACCCTCCCCCTAAGATTATTTCTAGCGCCCTTTTATCCTCTTTTTTAGAATTAATTTGTCAATTTGGTCAATTATTGGCACCTTTGTTACATTGCCCCCCCCCCAAGATTTTGCTCGTTGACGCCTTTGTCACATTGGCCTCCCTCAACATTTTCCTCTAGATTCGCCCCTGGATAGATGATAGACTATCTATCAACAAGTGAAATGAATCATTTTTATACAATTCTGAAGAAGTTATACCAGCTTTACCTTTTACAGACTATCTATCTTGGCTTACTCGAATTAGCCATGACTCTCAAGTCTTTCATCACTTCCACCAAGTTGATTTTAATTCTATAGAGTCAGTAGCATAAAATTTGCAACTAAGAGGCGGCAGAACCCTCTCAGAGGGGGCAAAAGAATTTGCAACAAAACCTTTACATGGGTATATCCTTATAGCACACTTTAAATCATGTATACATATATGCACATATAGGTTCACTCTGAAACAAGCGAATTTGAGACGACCCTCCACCAGGAACTTAAAAGATGCTTGCATCCTTGAGTTCACTAGCCTCAGATCTACCAATTCACCGAGCAATAATTATGATACTACCTAGACTTTCTCTTAAAGAAGGATCTAAGTTGGCTTGAAAAATAGTAAAATTGTCCTTTCTTCAACGATTTTTAACCAATTTTCAGCCTACAAAACCATGTGCGCCAAATTTCAAAAATGTAATTCGGTAGATTGTTAAAACTGAGAATCTCAGCCATGGAATGATAGCCAAATTATTGTCTTTCGTTGACATTAAAATAGCTGGAGAGTAGAAAAACAACAAACCGAAAATGGCGCAGGGAACGTAAAGTGAATTTAGTTCAATTGACAAGCGGGTCAATAAAGACACTAATCCTGTCTCGCAGTACTATTGCTATATCCACAGACGAGTAAATAAAATGCTTTTACTACTATCAACAATCCATTGGAGCACCAAGCCGTCTGACGCCAACACAGCTGTGGGCGCTCCTCTCTACCCTGTTCAGGGTTTCATCCTTATGCTCCCTCTATGAACTTCCTGCTTTAAAAAAAAAAAAAAATCTTGTATGGTTCGAAATGTAAGCTTTCTTTTTCACAGAAGAAGTAGCATATTCTCGGCAAATTATTTTAAATTTTTAAAACGTGTACAGTTGATGAAGAAAATTAACTTGGCTACTATCAGCAATTTATCACAGCACTAAGCTGCCTGATGCAAGCATAACTACACGCGCTCCTCATCCCCTCCACTCTGTTCAGCATTTCACCCTTATACTCCCTCAATGAACTTCCTAGAGTTCCTCCCGACTATTTTAAGAACTTTTTGCTTTTCAGTTGGCCCTGGATGGATTTCTAGTAAGAACTATTTTTTGCAATGTATAAATCTTTATCCATGGAATGTGACGTAACTGTAGTAGCCTTTCATTAATTACACCCAAAGGAAGTGGGATCGAACTACTTTCTCTATAGCTGTTTTAACTGATATATGGTCACTCCAGTGTATACCAAATATTGTCCTTTGGCAATTCCCGTGGATAACTATATTCCTGGATTGCTTGAATTCAGTTTTTTCTGAGTTGAGTGGTACCCAAAATTTGTATTTTCAATTTCTTTCAGCTGCACCCCTCCCCTATAATAGAGTTGTTTTACTCTCTAGCAAATACACCAAACCATGATATTCATTCATGAAATATTGTATAAAAAACAAAATTAGGTATCATACAATGTCTACTGTAAAAATTTTAATTAAATATTAAGGTCCATTGTAAAGAGGGAATGGTAACCTCTATCATATTTAGTTCAGTCTCTGCTTGTTTTAATAGCATTGCTCTTTAATTTCAAAGAAATGACCAATTTTTTTTTATCCGTTAATCTATTCAGGAATAAGGTCGTTCGACTCCTTGACATTCCTAAGATGAAAAGAATAAAAGAGACTGGGACACAGGTGGGGTATTATAATACTAATCCTTAAACTTTGTGCAGTTGTTTTGCCTAATTATAGATTATTTTGGAAGCAATACTAATGAACCCAATTTAAGATTTCAATGACAAAGCCATTGCTTGACACTGAATTTTATACTCACAAGACAGCTCCAGAAAAAAAATTATTGATACCCGAGAACATTTTGGCCATCATTACCGAATAATTTGTTTTAGAAACTAGCTTGACCAACTTAAAACTGAAATGTAGTCAAACACATTTTCAATGCTTAAATTCAAGGAAACAAAAACCCAAGCATGTTTTTTAAAAGATATGCATTTTATAGTATATATAATTTATATATTTGTTGGCTTATTTTTTTGAGTTGTTTATTTCATAGAATTAATTTATTTGACCTCTGAGCAGCTCAGCTGTCAAAAATACAGACACTGTAAATAAAGCTCTAAGCAATTGTATTATGAAATTAACTGGTTAAATGGAAAGTGACATCTAACATTTTTAAAAGGATAAAGCAACAGAGATGTCTAGAAAATGCACAAATTTAACCAATCGATACAGAAAAATCAATTTAAAGGGTCGTTGTATTAGGTTTATTCCCTGTTTCACAGGGAATACATTTTCACTTTGAGTGGCCAGGCTATTATGTTTTCTCATCCAAAGTTACGATGTGCTAACCTTGGCTGTATGAAGAATTGACTAAAAAACTTTTCTAATTTTCAACTACTAATAATTTTTTTTTTATTCCAGGCTGAAGTGAATAAAGAAGTCCCTGGAAATAGTCATAAGCATACAAAGTCAGAGTTATAGCACAAAAATTTATTATACGATCATTTTTACACATAAATAATTATTGTCCTTTCCATCCAACATCTTGTTTCTGATAGTTATTGATAAACCTGTATAAATAACTTATTCGCTTTTGCATCTTCTCCCACTTTGTTGGATACTGAGTTGAATATCCAGACAGTCCATAGACAACTCTTTTCCGAATTAAAGTCTGGTATTCACGATTGTCTTTAAGGCCTCTTAACCAATAAGGAACACCATACATTATATCAATGGGTCTTAAATTTCCACTGCCCAATATATCTATATAATCATTCTGACCGAATACGGCTCGTTTTTGCGACCACCGGTCTTTTGGCTTGAAGTCAGGCAGATTCTTCACAGGTCCTCCATCTTTCAAACGGGGTAACAGTCCTTCTTGTAGAAGCTTCTCTTCATAACCAAAATCACGTGGTGGCCTATCTGGAATAAGAATAGGGATTTCAGTATAAAACGTAAGCTATACCTTCAACATACGAAAAATGGATATTTTGTTTAAGAAATGAAAGATGAACAGAAATATAGAAACACAAGTCATCAATGCCACCTCTCAAAGTCATATCTGACATTTCCAAACTTCTGAAATAATTGCTAAAAACTGTTTGCTCGGTAGCAATCACAGGGAGGATCTGTAAGACAATATGGGTTCAGTCACACTTCGATCCTCCTAATCTACATTACCCTTGGATACCCAAATTCCGATTTTCAGGTCGCTTTCTGAAATTTTGATTGTATTTTAATTGAGAAGTACTATGGAAAGTACACAAGGTGGCATATGAGCCTTCTTATATGCGAAATTACGTCATTCGCTCAGCAGCAATTTCCAATTTTGCCATGACGGATCAAATTCTTCTGATATCCTAGAGATAATTTTTTTTTGTCTAGATAAAGTGAAATTTTTTGCCAACACGGGTTGATAGACCTTGCTCTTCTTAAAACTTGATCTAACATCGATTTTCAGAAATAAAGTTCTTTGTGTGACTTTTTGTATTTTGAGGTTTTAATTCTGCGAAATCATCACTTTGAGAGCAGTTTAGCAAACGATTTCTGCCACGTGCCTCAAAAGTATGAACATATCAAATATGATCTTTAAGTAGAACAGCAATGATATACAAGTAAATAAACTGGAAATCCTTGAGATAATATGCTAAATAGTTCAAGGCTGCCACGTAAGAACATAGGTAGTTCATAGGATGAAACTTAGAACCTTGGTGAGAATTGTTGGCAATAACAAAAGATTATAAAAGAGGTACAGTATATACTGCACAAGGGATCCTTGAGGCATATTTGAGGAGTCAAGGAGTAAAAATGTTGAGAAAGACTGCTTTAGGGGGAGACCAGGAGATTATAATTGGAAAATTGCCAAGCAAAATCAGCTGAGAGTAACACTATTACCCATAATCTTTCAGACACTAGAAAGGAACCCTGTCACTGAGCCATGATGGTATGTTCAGAGAAAATTACCTCTGCCAAAGTTGCTCTTCATCAAACTAAAGCTCCACAAAATAAATTTCTGACAACTTTTTTTGTACAATTCTTGTGTTCATTAAAAAAAAAAAAGATAAAGATCCTCCAGAGCCATTGCTGGCGCAGAGGGCGTCGAATCGACGTTTCAGTTGCTGGGTGTTTTTTTACAGAAACAAGTAGCAAGCTTGTCGCCCAACCTTGCTGCGGCGGGGATCGAACCCTGGGCCCAAAGGTTAGATTATATTCTTCAAGGAAGGGATGGAGGCATTAGATTTCTGTTGCTTTGGACCAAACCTTAAAGATTGCTTATTGATGTATTTTGGCCAGATGGGGTCGCATTCGAACATAACTTGGATTGGTTAACAAGAAAAAGTATAGGCAAATTGATGTTCAGATTGGAAATTTAACTAGAAAATACTGATAATCATTTTGAAAATTTTGGATATATGACGCACAATCAGACCTGTATATTCTAGACACATTCTTGTGCCCAAAACGACAGGAATAAGTTGATTCTTTAATGAGTTAAGAACTGATAGGTTTTGGGAAACAAATTAAAATGATTTGCAAAAAACGAATCGTATTGGTCGTTGTCAGGAAAGACTAATGAAAGCTGTCTTAAAATTGTGTTTAGATTATCTGATGCAAAATGTCACCAAGAATTGCAATTTATACTCAACCTGTTATGTTCAAAAGAGTTCTTCAGGAAAGCTTTAAAACATGTACAGAAATGTTCAAAAGCTATTAGGCAAGATATTTATATTTAAAAAAATCAATCATAACAAACCAAGGTGAGTTATTTTGTGTTTCAGAGTAAAAACCAATAATATGAAAAAAAGAGGTTTAAAAAGTATGGTTTAGAGGTTCAATATATTTGCCAAACCGAGCATGATTAACACTGAATAACCTGAAAGAACCTCAACACAACTATTCCATTTTATTTCAAATCTTTTTTCTTTTCTATAGTGACCTTATCCATTGATTTTTTAATTAAAATAGAATAGTTGCGTTGAGGTTCTTTCAGGCTATTCACTGTTAATCACGCTTGGATTTGCAAATATATTGGAAAATCATCCAATATATTTGCTAGTGGTAAATATTTGGAAAGTTGTCCAATATATTGGTCCAATATATTACCCAACATGCAAATTTATAGCCCAAATTATACAAATCTAATGCATCATCATCGTCACTTGTCTTTGAGGCTACGAAACCGGTTTTCTGATATCTAATCTAAGCGTAATCCTTGAGCGTGTATCAAAAAGTTTTCAGTGCGAGGGTTTAGTATCGCACTGTTTTGGAAAACAGAGGCACAACATAGATTCCCTACGCTCAAGCGTTTCTAACCTTGTTTTTTCCAGATGCAGAGAGTATGGAACTTGTACCTTCTTTGAAATCATTTGCAGGATCTTTTTATGGATTGATTCAGCTTCGTTCAACTTTTCCTGGGAAATGCCAGGTTGCCAAACTAGACAAACATATTCAAGTAGGTGACAGACAAAGGAGGTGTAAATTAATCAAAAATGAAAAGGGGGCGCAAAATTTATTCAGGAGCTTGAGGAGGGTGATAGATGCGTTAGTTTTTTAATGATATTTTTAACAGGGCGTCCCACTTTAAATCAGAAGAAACCAGGACGCCAAGTAATTTGTAGGAGGACACAGAAATGTCAGGTAATTAAGGAAAAGGGGCAGGGTTTTAAGGAAACTTATTGCTACTATCATGGATTTAGAATTGTTCACTCTCACGTCTATGTCCAAAGCATCATGTGAAAGTTTATTGAGGATCCCCATAAGGCTGCGCGTTAACTTTCTATAGCAGGTTTTAATGACCATTAGGTCATTGATTAATTTCTGTCTGTCAGGGAATACCTTAGCTAGGCTATTAATCACAACCGAAAGAAAAGGAAAGGACTTAGGAGAGCACCTTGGGATACTCCATTGTGGACGGAAAGGTGATTGGAATAAAGATATAGATATTTGAATACTTGCGATCTATTTGATAAGAATCCAATTTAGTGACAAGTTTCTCAACTTTTTAGAGATCAATGAAAACTGAATTCAGACAGGTTTAAGGATTTTTCTAATGAAGTCAACATTATAAACAAGATAATGGAAAACTGAAGTGAATCTGAGGTTCCCCAATTACCCAAGATCAATAAGACTTTTTTATACCATTTGGCCGAGAATTTTCTCATATGGTTCCTGAATAGAGGGTGGGGAAAATATGATGCACGCCTTCAAAATCAGACTTTCTCTCTTTTTGTTTTAAGAGGGTTATAAAACCCACTTAACATGTTTGTGGAAATTGTCCATTCTTGGAATTTTTGAAAACTACTATTACTAACAACTCACTGCAGCACCAAGCCTCCTGAGGCCAAAAAAGGTGTAGCCCTAGATGGTTGGCCAAAAAGGACAATCTGTCATCCTTCATCTGCAGAATGTGCCCTAGCCATCTCAACCTTTCTATCATTATAGCCTTAGAAAGCAGGATTGAACCACTCTTTCCGCACAGCCTAGTGTTTGAAATGCAGTCAGCTAGACAGGTACCCAGAACGATCTATAGGCAATTTCTCTGGAAAACATCTAGCAAATCTTCATCCACTTTTTGGAGTGCCCACGCTTCAGAGCATGGTCATCACTGTCCACTGTCATCACTGTAGCTTCCAATATTCTGATCTTGGTTTGCAGACTTATCTTCCTATTCTTCCAAACCTTTTTTAACTGTAAAAAAAAACATCCTGAGAATTGGCTATTCTGCTTTTAACATTTTCACTGCTCCCACCATCTTTACTAATAATACTACCAAGGTAAGTGAAGCTGTCCACCTGATCAATCTTATTGTTACCCAACGTCACCTTTTCATCTTCACTTTTTCCTAACCTTAGTGACTTAGTCTTATTAGTTTTCCAATTCTTTTAAATTTCTATACAGGGGTTTTGGACAAGGCGGTTCTAATAGTGTACTTCTTGTTTTGACCTGATTGTTTTATAAGGAGTTATGGGTTGGTTATTTTAGTTTTCACTATGGGGCATGCTAACCTCTTACTAGGTTGCAAGCTGCTGCAGCAACCCTTGCATAAACTTCGAAGGGCGCTCGTTGGATTGATAATCAGAAGTTCTACTACCCTTTTTAAGATTCAAAGTGATTGGAGGGCAGATACCCCCCACACCTCATATTTTTCTAAAATGCATCCAATAGAAATTTTGATATGGCCATTTTTTATTGTAGAAACTTCGAAAAAGGCTCATTTGATTTGGAATTGAAAGGACTAGTGCCCTTTTTAATAGTCAAAAGTGATTGGAGGGCAACAAGCCCCCCCCACTTCTTGCCCAAACACATCTAATCAAAATTTTGAGATAGCTATTTTGTTCAGCATAGCTAAAAGGTCCAGAAATTAAGTCTTTGAGGATGACTATCCCCCACAGCCCCCAGGGCAAGGTTTTAAGTTATGCTCTGGGGTGTATAAGGTCTTTATAGAACAGGCAGTCATATAAAATTTGGAGGGGGCTCATTGGATTGGTAATCAGAAGTTCTAGTGCCCTTTAAAGTTATTGGAGGGCTGATACCCTCCCCATACCTTGTATATTCCCGAAATGCATCTGATTGAGATTTTGAGATGGCCATTTATTGTCATAGAAACTTCAAATAAGGCTGATTCGATTGGAAATCGAAAGGGCTAGTACCTGTTTTAATAGTTAAAAGTTATTGGAGGGCAACAAGCACCCCAACCCTACGCCTATCAATTTCTAAAACATATCTAATCAAAATTTTGAAATAGTCATTTTGTTCAGCATTGTTGAAAGGTAGGGAAATTATGTCTGAGGATGACAACCCCTCCCACAGCCCTCTGTGCAAGGGTTGTAGCACCCTCTAGAGGGGGCTCATTGGATATGAAATCAGATGTTTTAATGCCCTTTTTAAAAGTCAAAGTGTTTAGGGGTAGACACCCCCACATCATGTTTTCCACAAATGCATCCAATAGTAATCTTGAGATAGCCATTTGTTCAAAAATAGCCCGAAGATCATATAATAAGTCCTTTAGGGTTGACAGAATACCCCAGAGTCTGGGGGTAAGGGTTGTAAGTTATGCACTATAAGGTGTTTATGGAAGGGATGGTTGTGTGAACTTTAGAAGAGGCTCATTTGATTGGAAATGAATAATTCTAGTTTGCTTTTAAGAATCAAACATGATGGATAGCAACTAGTCTACCCTTCCTGACATCCTGTATCCCAAAACCCATTCAACTGAAATTGTGAGATAGACATTTTGTTACCAATAGCCCAAAAGTCACATAACAATGTCTTTAGGGTGGACACAATGACAAGAGCCCATGGGCAAGGGTTGTAAGTTAGGCTACAGAGCATAAAATGTTTCTGTGGAGTGGGTGGTTGTATAAACTTTGGATTAGATGGAGCTCATTTGATTTGAGGTAGGAAGTTTTAGTATCCTTTTTAAGAGTCAAAAGTGAATGGAGGTCAATCAGTCAAAAGTGAATGGAGGTCAATCAGCCATCCCCCAAGCCTATCATTCCCATAAACATATCCAATCGAAATTGTAAGAGAGCTATTTTGTTCAGCATTGTTGAAAAGCCCAGTAATTTTATCTTTGGGGATGTCAACCTCCTCACAGTCCTCAGGACCAGGGCTGTAAGTTAAGCAATTCGTTCATTGTTTACACATAGTATACGTTATTTAGGAAGGTATACATGTTTGAATTTCACTTTCCAAGAAGACAAAGGACATCAGGTGAGCCTTAGGAATGTTCAGGGTAGTGTTGAACTAAATCAAAACGTGTTATGTGTATATGGATAGTCAGAAGGTCATACTGCAGGAATACTAATGTGGAAAATTCAGAAAATGACAGGGGAGATGATCAAAAAGGCAATATTTGCAATGCTACCAATACTATTACAACTATCACCTACTACTACAACCAAACTACTCCATTTATAGTATTGAGGGAAAATTTGAACTAAATCAGAAGACACTGTGCATGCACATTGTCAAAAAGAACTGATTTGGGTATTAAGTTGGAACTTTCAGATAATTTTTAAAGTGGAAGATCATGTCACCAAAAGACAATATATGAATTATAATACTGCTGCTAATACTATTGTTACTGCTACATTTACTGCTACTACTTCTATTGCAACTACTTGTAAGGCTAAGAGTATTGAGATGAAAATTTCAAGAAGTGTATGAACATACAGGTTATCAAAAGGACACATCAACAATGTCATAGCAATGGCTGACTGTATCAATTTGAAACTTCCAGAACTTGATGAGAGGCATGTTCTACTGACAAAAGGGCACTAGGTTAATACTACTGCTGCTAGTAGTCCTGCTGCTATTCAATACCATTACTAGTAATATCGATACTACTACTGTGACTTCTATTACAACTATGCCTAAGAGTATGAAGGTGAAACTTTCAAGGAATTTTGAGGGGGGAATGTGACCTGAATCACAATATGCCATCTGCATGCAGGATGTGAAAAGGGTGCAACAGCAATATCTTAGCAACAGTTTAGTGTGCGAAGTTGAAACTAACAGGCAGAGGCGCCATTTTGGGGGGGGGGGGGGTCAGGGGGGGGGGGGCAAATGCCCACCCCAGATTTTCCAGGAGGGCCCAGGCTTCCACCACAAAGAGCCCTTTGCTGGCCATAATAATCCATTATGTCCAACATAATCCATTCTGTCCAATTGATTTGAAATTACTGCATGCCTATTAACCAAAGAGCGTAATTACTTGATGACCCTTGAGGTAATTACGCTATCTGCTATTAATTATTGTAAACTTTGAAAGTAGGTAAGATACATAATAAAATTCTCGAGTTCTGTCAAATGCCCATTTCCTAGATGATTACGTGACACAAAGTGAGTCGGTGGGGGGGGGGGGGGGGGGCAAGATGGAGTAATAAATCATAATGGCATAGAGAAAGTCAATTTCTTCAAGAAGGCCCAATAATGATTCTTAGAAACCTGAAGAGAGCCAAAACAGAAATTTAGTGGGAAAAATAAGCACAAGTCCTAAATACGTGATTGACATAACCGTAACGGATACGCTCTCTTTGGGGGAGTTTGGAGGGGGGGGGCTTAATTTGAAAAAATTAGAAAGATGTATTTAGTGGGAATGTATTTAGTGGGAAACTAAACGGTAAAATTCTAGTCCATTGACTTCTTGCTATCTTGAAAATTTGTTGGGCTAGAGAATCAAAACTTTCAAGGATGTGTCTACAGGCTAAAGTATATCCCAGGAAGTTATTTTGAGATCCCTAACTATACCCCTTCCCCCCTCCTCTATATAACACAGTTTTTTGTGCATTACAGCTTATATTTTGGTCAAATTTGATCCTATATTACTGTTAAAAGTGTAAATCCTTGCTTACCTTAGAAAAATTCAACTTTTCACTGTTTTTTAAGCTACTATATTCCATAATTAGTTCACCGGCATTGAAAAACAATTATTACCTTTTATGGTATAGTTCAAAATGGAATGTAGGCATTTAAATCCCCTGTTTGAAACTCTTATCTTTAAATGGCTTTTCACAGGGGTAATACAGATAAGACTTTGAACTTTTAAGGGGCTTCTCACTCAAAATTATGATTTGTTGCTACAATTGGGTAAGGTTTATGTTATATGTGTGTCAATAACATTTATTTTGTAAATCATAATGGCATAAAGAAAGTCAATTTCTTCAAGAAGGCCCGATAATGATTCTTAGAAACCTGAAGAGAGGCAAAACAGAAATTTAGTGGGAAAAATAAGCACAAGTCCTAAATAAGTGATTGACATAACCATAACGGATATGCTCTCTTTAAGGGAGTTGGGGGGGGGTTAATTTGAAAAAATTAGAATGATGTATTTGTAACTTACAAATGAGTGATCAGATCTTAGTGAAGTTTGATATTTAGAAGGATCTTGTGCTTCAGAGCTCTTATTTTAAATCCCAACCAGATCCAGTGACATTAAGGGGAGTTGGATGGGGAAACTAGAAATCTTGGAAGATGTGAAAATTGAGGTATCTTTATCTTGCAAATGAGTGGTCAGATATTAATGAAACTTGATGTATAGAAAGATATTATGTCTGAGATGCTTATACATAAATTACTCTGTATATGAAAGGGGTTTTTCCTCCTCAATGCCCTGCTTTTTATGCTAAAGTTTGACACTTTCTGTTAACTTTACTTTTTAAAACAGTAAAAAACTTTAGCCTAAAGAGTAGGGTGTTGAGGAGGAAAAGGCCCTTTCATATATGGAGTAATTTCTGTTCATTTTAAGTTTTAATGTTGCTCCTTACTTTCAGTTAAAAACACTTGTTTTTTTAACGAGATAGCACAAAGAAGCTAAACTAGAATTTCACCTTAACATGTTTCCTCCTCAATAGCCCATAATCTATATATTTACCCAATTCTAGACTTGTACAAAATTCGTATCTATAAAATAACACATAAGCCTATATCTTCTAGGCAGCAATTGTCAAGATATATACCTTCAACAATCTTTTCTGAATGATATTTCATGTTCTTTTCAGGAACTTTACCAGAGCTTTTCACACTTGTAAAGTTTCTTGTAGCAATAATCACATAATTTGGAATTAGCCTAGACATGTTTTAAAGACTAGGCTTCGGCAATCACAAACAATAATTTCAAAAATTTTGCCCACAAAGACATACGCATCATCTACGTTCCACTATAAATAAAATTTACCGGGACAGACATCTATATATACATTACAGCAAATAGTCATGGAAAAATGTTAAAAGAAATCATCTGAATCAAATTTGAATGTCACGGGGTCGCACAGCGGGCTTGAACCCAGCTTGATATTCAAGGACACAGAGATCGAACCTGGATGCAGCAACATACTGAAGGGCTGATGAAAGGGCCTTAGTAGTCAAGAAGCATTGTTAATCTAATACAATATTTATTTATTCATCCAGTAGCTTGTATTCTGAAAGCTTGTAAGGATAATAGTCAGAGCGCCAGATTCTACAAGAATATGATTTTTAAATTGAAAAAAAACACTATTTTTTTCTCTATTTAATGCAGTTTCAAAATAAGTGCTGTATAATTCAACAAATATCTCAAAGAAAAGCTAAAAACTCGAAATTTCTTCAAAGTGACAAATTTTTTTTTCGTATTCGAAAAGAAAGTGCATTCAATTCTAATCAGCAGGAGACTTTTATTCTATTAATAGTATACAACTACATCCTGATATTGAAAGGTCAATCTGTAATGTGATTAAATAAAAAAAGACAAGTTTTTTCAACTGAAAGTAAGGAGCAGCATCAAAACTTAAAACGAACAGAAATTATTACGTATGCGAGGAGGGTCGCCCCCTTGTCAATACCTCACTGTCTCCGCTCAAGTTAAAATTTTTTCCTAATTCTTTAAGAATGACTCTTGAATCACAAAGGCCATTTAATTAGCATAAATAGCTTTTTTAAAAGCACTAAAAAAACTTTAGCCTTAAGAGCGAGATATTGACGCAGAGAAGACTCCCCCATATACGTACTAATTTTTGTCGTTTCAAATTTTAATGTTGCTCCTTATTTTCAGTTGAAAAACCTGTTTTTAATTTTATTTTTGACCGTTTTTAAAATAATGCTGGGAAATCCGGATTCCCCTCCATTATAAATTTCCTTTCCCCATGGAAAGATCCTCCCACGTACCCACCACCAGAAAAATCCTCCTGAAAGCTTCTGTATGCTTCCCAATAACCAATGCTATATGTAAACAGCCCTTCCCCCGGGGACTGTGGGGAGTTAAGTCATCTTCAAAGACATAGTTATTAGGTTTTTCGATTATGCTAAACAAAAGGGCCATCGGGAAAATGGCCTTGGGGAAAACAACGAGCATAGGTTGAAGGGCTAGCTGCCCTCCAATATTTTTGATCACTTAAGAAGGGCACTAGAACTTCTGATTTCCGATCAAACGAGCCCTCTCCCGAACTTCTACGATCACTGGTTTGATATAATGACCCATGAGAAAAAAACGCATCCGTGATCTTTCTTCTGGAAAAAAAGCAAAATTTTACATTTTTGAACATGAGAGCTTAAAACCTCTTCTCTAGGGTTCTCTGGTTGCTGAATCTAATAGTGATTTTCGTTAAGATCATTTGATGTTTTGGGGGTACCTTTTGTCATCTTCAAAAAATGGGCAAATTTTCTCAAGCTCGCAACTTTTGATGGGTGCCATTAAATTTGATGAATTTTATACATTTTGAATAAGCATCAAAATTCGATTCGTTTGATGTATCTATTGTTATTGCGATTCTGTTTTTAGAGTTTCGGTTAGTGTTGAGTCACACCGCTCCATACTTACTTTACTTAGTTTGTTACCACGTACTGTTTGATAACCATTCAAAAAAGTGATTGTCTATGTTGTCAAAGCCAGGGAAGTGTAAGTTTCCTGTATAGTTTTCGGCTATGGCAATTCCAATGGTGTACTTTTTTTCAATTCCGCGTCTTTTTTTTAGGTTTTAGGCTATTTTTCAAAATTCCCATAAGTTTGTTTTCTAAATGTCATTTTACTGCTAAGACTAATCGAGACAATAATTGCCATTCCTGAGTCAACTACAAATTCGAAATTCTTTCTCACGAGCCATTTTTTTTTTATACGGTTTTTTTAGTTTTTGTTTACTTTGGGCCGCGATTTGTCCTTTACTAGTTTGCAGCTACCACTGCAGCCATGATGATCCAAATCATGAAGAAGACAGAGGATTGCTGACCATTTGAAGATATTGTTTTTTAAGTCAGAGTGAAAGGGCTATTTAGTAGTCCATATACCCTCATACAAATTCTGGAACAGGAATTGTTTGTTTCGACATCGAGGCCTATAGACTGTTGTAGAATACAGTCTGTTCATACAAGAGTTTCACGTTTTGATTTTGCAGCCATTTTTTCAAGTAGATAATTTAAATTACTCAGACGTAAAGGTGTGAAGCAGCTCAGTTAAATAATTGTCTCTGTTATGGCGTATTATCCTGTTTGTTTTTTTCATTTTTTCAAATCCGTCTCCAATCGAAACCTTTAAGCAGTAGATAACACTTAGGTGTCTTTCTTATAAAAGTTGAGTTAATTTAACTTCTTGGTGATTCCGATAAATCAGAAAAGTCATGTGAGGGAAAGAGTTTACTAACTTTGTGGACAACTTTGTTAATATTATTAACGCCACAGGAGCCCTGCAAAGTCACATGAACCAATTATAAGGAGCTGCGCACAAAATCATGGCAGTGGACTTACACTTTATTAAACAAGAAACGATATACACAAATCTTATACAAAGAAGACAGGGAGGCAACTCCTTTTGTCTCCTTTAACAATAGAGAGAAAAAAGAAGAAGGAATTACACCTCAATAACTCAACCGGAGTACAAAGAGATAGATAGATAGAGAGAGAGAGAGAAGAAGTGAAAAAAAGAGGGAAGTTTTCAGAAAGCTGAATGTAAGGCACACCGCTATTCGAATATTGGCTCATATATCTGATTAAAGGCAACATTTCTTGGTCTACTATAAAACATGATCTTACCCTACTATGATGAATCAACCCCCAAAAAACTACAAAAAAAAATCAAAAAATCAAAATTTGTAAAAATAAGTACTACAGGGTATTATACCCTGTAGGTATAATAGATAGAGAGAGAGTGGTTCCCACTCTTATAAGCGGCTTGATAGTGAGAATGGGTTTGATTTTGTTAATTGTATTACAATTGTGAAATTCCAAGGACAAATTGCCAAGACTGAGTCCTTTAATTTTGCAGTTAGAAAATAAAGATAAATTATATTAAGCATAGTAATACTTAATAATTTACTTTACTTGTGGTACTATAGCTTGACAATCCCATGCTTTAGTTTTGTTTTGGAGTAAAGCTGGTGAGGGTAAAAACATCCGTAGATCTAAGGACATTCGTGATGAAACCTTGTGTCGGGAAAGAATTATTTTGTAGCCTTTTATTTGGAGGGGTTATGGGTCCATGTTTCCCTGCAACTATGTAGATTAATAATTCTAGCAGGATTCCAGTTCAAACAAGATGCAATATACCAACTTCTGGTAAAAAGCTTCAATAGAAGTGGTGATGGGGGGGGGGGCTGACACACTTCGTTCCTCCAATAATACATGTACTAAATCCCTGTCAAACAATTCCAGTTCAAATAAGGTATTTCATGCCTACCAGTGCACTGAAAAGTTGGTAGTTAGTGGTGGGGAGATGGGAGGGACGTGTGGCTGTCAAATGGGATGGGAAACAGTAGCCCACTTAGCTTTTCTAATCATGCAGATTAAAAGCCCCTGCATAATTCCGCTTCAATGAAAATACAACATGCCTAGTTCTCTGCTAAAAATTTGGTGGTAAAAAAGATGGGATGTCTTGGAAGCGTCACTGGCCCTTTTTGCTTCTCCAACCATAAATATCAGATATAATCGTGAGATTCCGGTTCAAAGGTGTAACAATCCTGCGTTTCTATCGAAAATTTGACAAAGGAAGGGGGGAGGGTAAAGAGGTTATTAACCCATTTGGGTCACCCAATCATGGAGATTGGAAGTTTTTGAAAGACTTGGGATTAAATAAAGCATAATATGCCTACCTTTCTACCTTGAAATTGGTGGTAGAAGGAGGGAGGCTGCTAGATGGACTACGGGGCCCAAGCTGTGGCTTCAATAAGACAAATTCAAATTTTCGTGTGATTTCACTTCAAACAAAGAGTAAAATGACTTTGAACCAGGATCTGTGTATTGGTAGGGATGGGGGCGGTTGATGTGACTATGAACCCACCTCAATTCTACTACTACTACTAACAACTCTGCAGCATCGGGTCACCTGAGACCAACACAGCTACGCACTCCTCCTCCATCCCCAACCTATTCAACGCCTCCCTTTTGCATCCTCCCAGGAAGTCCCTCTTTCCCTTAAATCTTTCCTTACGACATCCTCCCAAACCCAACCGGGGACGACCTGCTTTTCGTTTGGCCCTTGATGGGTTGGCCGAAAAGGACGAATGACAAAAATCACACAAACTCTTATTTATCACTGTGGCAGCTCTTATCTGTCAAAGCACATTTCGTGTTTATGGAGGAGGATATTTCCTCCCTGTGGGCAACAGTGAGCATATTTTAAAAAAGCCGTGATCTATTTTCATCTTTTCTATGCACTAAAAAGTCAAAAGTAAACCAGCTAGCATCGACGAATATCGACAATAGAATTATTAATTAAGAATATTCTGGAAAACAAAAATTTAAATCACAAGTAATCACAAAACAAAAAGGAATTTCAAGCATAAAATCCTTGAACTGCTTATGTAGCTGGCAAGCCAAATTCATCAACCGGGATACCATCCTGCAGAAGAAAAGCAACAGATTAGACAAATAAAGTTTCACACAGACAGATAAATAACCACAAAATAGAAGACCTTTTTTGCTTGTTTTATTAACTTTTTCTGTCTGTTTGTGTTACATTAAATCTGTAATTTCTCACCCTGAGTAAAAGTTTGGCATAAAGATACCTGTATATAAAAGGATATAGGAGTTCAAAGATATAGTATCCCTTTGAAATTGATTCGAAGGACCCATGTCCCCTATTAATAATTCTCTAGTACCCCTCACCCACCTAAGGATCTGAACTACGTGTAATTATGAGCCCAATTCCACCAAACTTAAAAAAATGTAAAGTTTAAGGTTTAACACATAAAACAAGACCCAAATTGGTCTTTTTATCTCTTTTTTGCGCTACATTTACAAACCGCCATTCAAGGAAATATTTAACATAACTTAATCAAATTAATAAAAGAGATTGACACTTGAAACGTCTCAGATTTTAAAAAATATGGTGAAATGCGTAACTTAACTCTATGGGGTAACGCTGTCAAAATGTGGCTTGTCGAAAACCTTATTTTGCAACAATCAGTCTCAAATCAAAATTTTACATTGCCCAATTATACAAAAGACTCAATTTCGTTTAGTTCGTTTCGAGAATATATTAGAAACTATCTATACAGTAGATATAAAAGTTGTTTATTATTATTTTTTTGTTTGTTTAGTTTTTCTTCTTAATATTCTTTGAGTAATGTATGTGTACTTTTCGGCGTGATAACTTTGTTAAGTGATTTATCTTTCATATTCCCATATTGGCCGTTTATAGCCTCTGGCATGTTGACAGTATGGGCAAATGTGTATGTATTATTTTTAATTTGTTATTAAATCAAGTCGAATCAAAAAATCAAATCATGTGAAATATTTCAACACGCCATCTATCTATTTATACACCATTGGTCAAAAGATGTCTCTGTTAGGGCCTCGAGTTCTTGGTCTGGCAGCGGCCCTTATGAAAAAGTTTAGGCACGTTGCCGGATTTGTGCGTTTTTTAGAAATAAAAGGATGTGGGTTAAGTGTTCCAAACTAAGAACAACTTATTATTCTTACGATCAAGTTTCACTTTATTCTTTTTTCCTTTGGCCTTTATGTTTTACCATAGATCATCTGATGCATAAAATAAGAAATATTCAAAGAAAGGCTCTATGAATTATTATCTATGAATATGACGGTAATGGACCTTCAAGGTCCAAATCGGCGGTGCTGATCTTCGTTTCGTGGCCCTTCGGTCAGGAAGTGCAATGTGGGTTGGGGGCCAGCCATCCTGTGATTTCACACAACCTTCCTGCTTACTTTCCGAAGATTTCTCCAGGTACCCATTTAGAACTGGATCGACTCTGGCACCTCTGAGCAGAGTCCCGCGACAAACCCCCGTCCCAAAATAAATAACCGACTACGCCAGGAATCGAACCCGTACCCCTCGGACAAGGAAACCTAACCCAGCACGCCAGCCACTTGCCAAGGACTTAGGGATGAATCAAACTTTCACCGTCATATCCTCCTCCTAATCAACAGAAGTTGCAAACTAAAAATTAAACTAGAATAGCAAGAAAGAGAACAAAATTTAACTTCGGAAACAGAACAGTATTCCGAACTGTACAGTATTTTGTTCGTCTTTTTAACAAATAATTCTATTGTTTGATTATCCTCATCAATAGCCCTGACCACATAGAATGAGCGCAACTTCATCCCAAGATCAAAACTGACGAAAAAATTGATGTAAACGCTAAACAGTAATAGCTGCTGTAGAGAAACCCATAGAGGAGACTGAACTGAACTTACCTTGTTTGTTTCAAGTTTGGCAGCTGGTTCTTTGTCTGGAGCTACAGGGGCTTTCAATGCATCATCAAGATAAGATGCGTCTTCGTCTAACGCAATTTCATCGCCTAAAAATCAAATTAAACTTGAGGGGCATGGTGGATTTAAAATAATAAGATAATGAGAGAGATATATAACAAGCTTAAAA
>NC_088871.1:3878814-3903069 GCF_032884065.1 Artemia franciscana
GAGAGAGAGAGAGAGAGAGAGAGAGAGACTGTATACCTGAGAGTCTGCGAGAGACTGTTTCAGTAACCGTTTGATTTCACAGTTAACTTTGTTTTGAATTGTATTAGGCCAAGTTAGAATAGTTTTGCATTATGTATGTTTAATGTATGAGTATTATGAGAGTATGATATGATAAAGTTTGAATCAGGCCAATTAAGGTGTGTTTTCTATTATATGTAAAATTATTTTTGTTTTTGCTTCGTGTTTTTGCTGAGTGAGAATGTCATGGTTGTCCTTGTGTACTTCTTGTCTTGTTTCTTCTTATTTGATCCTCCAGCGTGCATTTTTGCATATAGAGGGTACAAATAAATTATATATATATATATATATATATATATATACTAGCTGTTGTGGTGGCGCTTCGCGCCACCCCAACATCTAGTTGGTGGGGGAACTTCGCCCCCCCCCCCCCCCGCGCGCTTAAGTCGTTACGCGCCATTGCAGTTGTGTCCCTTTGTCCCACCTGTGAATATAGATAGATATATATATATATGTTTTTAATTACGTAAAACTTGCGAATATACAACATTCTTCGCTGTCCCATTGTCTGTGCATATAAATAGATTGTCAGGTTTATCGACTCTTGAACATGCAACATATAATTATCCATGGGGAAAACAATCCGTATTCAGATCTATACCTCATTATTCTAATGATTGCCCTTGAGCTTTGTCGATGGTGATTGCTAATCGAACATTCCCTGCGTCCACGTCGTCATTTATATATCTCCCCTGTGCCCCCGGGCGTCCCCGTTGTAGTTGTGTCCCTGTGTCCCGGTCGTCATTTATATTTCCTGTGTCCCGGTCGTCATTTGTGTCCCGGTGTCCCAGTCTGTAATTTCTCTTTGAGTGTCCTGGTCGTCATTTATATTCCCTGTGTCCCAGTGTCCCGGTCTGTAATTTTGTCAGTCGACAAACATGACGTCAGTCGACAAACAACTTCATGACGGAATAATGCTCAATCCTCATAATGACGTCAGTCGACACACAAACATGACGTCAGTCGACAGACAGACAAACAACTTATTTATATATATATATAGATGTCCCGGTCGTCATTTGTGTCCGGTGTCCCGGTCTGTAATTTCGTCAGTCGACAAACATGACGTCAGTCGACAAAAAACTTCATGACGGAATAATGCTCAATCCTCATAATGACATCCGTCAACAAACATGACGTCAGTTGACACACAAACATGACGTCAGTCGACAGACAGACAAACAAACAACTTATTTATATATATATATATATATATATATATATATATATATATATATATATATATATATATATATATATATATATATAAAACAGTTCGTGGTAACGAACTGTAGAAAGGAGCGACCCGGCTCAATAGTAACCAAAACTCTAAAAAAACGAATTTTGATACCAATAGTTACATCAAATAATCGCAATTTACTGCTGATTTTAAATATACAAGTTTCATCATGTTTAGTCTTACCCATCAAAAGTGACGATCCTGAGAAAATTTACCTTATTTTAGAAAACAGGGGGAAACACCCCCTAAAAGTCATAGAATCGAAAATCACACCATCAGATTCAGCGTATCAGAGAACCCTATTGTAGAAGTTTCAAGCTCCTATCTACAAAAATGTGGGATTTTGTATATTTTGCCAGAAGACAGATCACGGATGCATGTTTATTGGTTTTTTTTCCCAGGGGTGATCATATCGACCCAGTGGTCCTAGAATTTCTGGAGATTGATCATTCTAATGGAAATTAAAAGTTCTAGTGCTATTTCTATGTGACTAAAAAATTGGAGGGCACCTAGGCCCCCTCCCACGCTTATTTTTTCCAAAATCGTCGGATCAAAATTCTGAGATAGCCATTTTATTCAACATAGTCGAAAAACCTTATAACTATGTCTTTGGGGACGACTTATTCCCCCACAGTCCCCGTGGGAGGGGCTGCAATTTACAAACTTCGACAAGTGTTTACATATAGTAATGTGATTATTGGGAAGTGTACAGACGTTTTCAGGGAGATTACTGTTTTAAAAGTAGAGTTGAGAGAAAGAGTTGAACTTTAGCGCAAAGAGCGAGGCGTTGAGGAGGGAACAGCCCCTTTCATATATGGAGCAATTTCTGTTCGTTTTAAGTTTTAATGTCGCTCCTTACTTTCAGTAAAAAAAAATGTGTTTTTTTTTATTTAATTATAAACAGGGCCAATGAAGTAATTGGCAAATTTTCAGGAGACCAAGCATCAAAACTATTCGGCTATCCTTTGTCTATACATCTAATATACAATATGTATTAAATGGAAGTTCAGTAGAGAAAGGAGGACCCTCCCCCCTAAAAAACACAACAAAAATTAAAAACCAACCTAAAGCTTCGAGCTCCGCCTCAAGCTCACTTTCATCGACATCGGGGTAGCATAGCTTCTTGACAGAACTTCTTGAACTTCATTGGCATCTTCAAGCAAGTCAGCTAAATCATCTTGTAGATCCTAAAATGATTTATATACCTTAGCAAAACCACGTCGGATTCGACCCACAGGCATGAACAACCCCTAGGGAAATTATCCTATGTTATTTGGCTAAAGTTATATGTTATTTGGAAGGGCAAGAGCCCATCCAACTCATCAAAAGAAATCCCCCCCCCCTTCGTACATCAATGTTAAAACAATTTCAAAAATACAGCAATATAGACTATTAAAGTTGCTACAATACCACCATAGCTTTTAATTTGCAATCGAATGAGCCCTTCCCCAATTGTTTCTACGATTATTCCATTTAAATAACTGTGATTATAAAACATAGACTTATCGCTCTTTATTGTGTAAACGCTTCTGTGTCAATTATGACTGTATTAATTTCTATATGAAACATGTTTTAGTCAGTAAACGTAATTTTACTTATAAGTAAAAGTGATTAATTTCATTAATAGCAGTAATTTACTTTTGTTTATAATTTTTTAGATAATTATTAGTAACATGTAGTTCTCTATTTCTCGTCAAATTTAATCCTAAAATTATTTAACTGTAGGCCGCGTTCTGTGGATGAACGATGACAGATTGCCGAAGGTTGCCCTTTTTGGCCAACCGTCTGGGGCTATACGGAATGCAGGTCGTCCTTGTCTGGGTTGGGAGGATGTCATAAATAAAGACTTAAAGGAAATGGGAACTTCCTGGGAGGGTGTAAAGAGGGAGGCCTTGAATAGATTAGGTTGGAGGAGGAGCGTGCGTAGCTGTGTTGGCCTTTTCTATTTTTTTTTATCGCTGCATGTTGTCGCAGTTCCAAGGTACCTTCGAAGTACCGAAGTTTCGGAATATCCTCGAATAATTTTGCTTTTAGTGTACTGTTGATAATTTTTTTCATTTTTTATATATTTACAATAAATAACATATCCAAGCTGACTTGGAGGAGCATAACCTATGGTAACCGAAAATTTAAAACCGCATTTTGAAAAAAGACTGTCAAATGAGAAAACTTCTTTCACGTAGATATTATTCAAGAATTAAAACTATCACACAGGTTTATCTTGATAATTAGTCAATAACTAGTCAATTCATGACTGCTATCAAAAACAGAAGTTTACTTCTAATTCGCCCAAGCTGACTTGGACGGACAGCACCCATAGTAACCGAAAACCTAAAAACGCTACATTTTTAGTGAGAATTTTTGGTTACTATGGTTACTTCCAGCAGATTTAGGTCACCCACAGTAACCATAAATCGACAAACGCTTTAAAAAAGACAGTCAAATGAGAAAATTTCTTTCATTTAGAGATGATTCAAGAATGATAGCTATCACATAGGTTTATCTTAGTAGCAGTAATGGGTCAAAAACGTTTTTCTGTGTTAGTTCAAACAGAAGTACTGTCAAAAAAAGAATTTTACTTCTAAATCGCCCATGGTGATTGGACGAAAGTCAAAAGCGTTTTTCTATCTCGGTTCAAACACAAGTGCTGTCAAAAACAGGAGTTGAATTCAAAATCCCCCAGGCTGGCCTGGGAGAATGGCTTATGTTTATATCTATATCCAAGCTGACTTTTACGAACAGTAGCCCATAGTAACCGAAAATTTTAAAGCACATTTTGCCAAAAGACCTCCAAATGAGAAATTTTGTTCATTTAGAGATGTTTCAGGAATTATATGAGTTCACCTTAATACCAATAGGACGTCAAAAAATTTTTTGGTGGTGGTTAGACACAAGTTCAAAGGCAATGCCTATGATTACGGGAAAAGAAATACACTTGCCAAAGTACCTATAATTCAGCTGTAATTCGAAGCAGCAAATATAACATGTCAGTTCAGCTAAACGCACTTTTAGCATTTTCGATTTCAGTCGAAACTAAACATTTTACTCAATAAAGCAATGTAGATGACTTGATATCACCTTCATGCGCCTACGAGATGCAGGATCGTTACCTGCTAAGACCGTTACGAAATGGAAACAGAAGTCTAGGACATACAGAAGGAAATAGGGTTAAACAGTGTTAATGTATTACCTAAGAAAAGAAAGCATTATCTAAAAAATAGCAAAGAAAAGGAAGAGTTGGAGAAAATGACAGAAAAAAGAGCGGAAAAGTCGTATTTTTTTATATATAAAAATACATAGAAGTCCCCCCCCCCCAAAAAAAAACCCAGCGAGATCTGCCTATAGTGGAACTAACATACAACGGAAAACCTAACACATTAGAAAAACAAATATTTGACCCCATTATAAAACCTTTAAATTTCTTTGCTTTAAGCGTAATGCTTGTCTAACACAGAAACAGACAGTTGGGGAATTCTAAACTAACGTTATGGCCTGCGACAAACGTTTATGGCCTAAGTTAGTTTTTTCTAAACTAGCGTTTATGGCCCGCGACAAGAAAAAAAAACTCGTTGGTTAATCGAAAGCTGGGTGGATATACATTCCCATGAGAGGTCTTGATTTTAACTTGGTCAAACAAAACATGGGCTTCCGGTTCGATTTGCGCATTATTTAGTGTCATTCGAGTAACCGAGAAGGACCCACCCACCTTTATTAGTATCATATCAGTCGGTTTCACGATACCTAAAGCATTTGAGGCATCAACGTCAACAACCAACTCGTAATTTTGTCAAATTTCATGATTACGTCACGGTGTGTGAAGAATCCAATATTCCTGACCAACAGGACATACCTAAGGAAGGGGACAAAAACGAAGACGAGGCCGAAGAACCGTGAGTAACAATCCATCTGAAAGTGTTCACGTCACCTTCAATTTTGCTTTGAAGAAAAACTGAGATCAGTCAATTACGAGAAGAAATAGAAGAAAATTTCGTAAGCTCAGAGCCTTACGAAAAGGCTGCAGTTGAACACAAATTTCAAAATGAAATGAAACAACAAAGTATACCGACAGATTTTTGGAAAAAAGAAACATGAATCATTCTTGAAGGTTTTAAATTTGCACATGCATATGCTAATGCTAGTGTAAATAAAGCATTTATATTAATTTTATTTTCTTTTCTTTGCCTTTTCACCTTTCATCTTTTAAATATATTTATTAACCTTAACTATACTTACATAAAATTTAACTTTTTTCTGCGTTTGAATTGCTCCGTCTTATTCTGGAAGATAAGTAAAGATCTAATAAGAGCCATTTATGCATAAACAGATCTGTATTTGGGGCTAATTGCTTTAGCCTGGTTTAATTGTCCTTTAAGATTACACCCAAGGCTAATTTTCACTTTATAAGGGCTATAATAAATAGGACCTTACTTCTAAGTCATCCAGGCTGACTTTCTTGAATTCTTTTTTCATATCTTTCACGCCCATTTGCATAGCTTTAACAGTAGTCTGCGTATCTTTCAACATTTGAGTTGTATAGCTGGCTTGTTCCATATTGAATGACTGGTTTCTCATACTTTCGAGTTGCTGCTCGTAACTGAAATAAATAAACAATAATAAACACAACACAGGTTGGAAGAGTAAGATGGTGTGTCCAACAGAAAATATCAATAGTATCACCTAGCTATTGCTCTCCCTTACAAGGCAGCTAGACAACGCTTCATTTAGCAAATTCTAAGAAATAAATGAAAGTAATTTATAGACAATGTATCTAAAGGAATATATCAAAAATTTGTAAAGGTTTTTCCACTTAAGAACTGTTGTTGGATTTCCATTTAGATATTAGAAAAATTTGAAGATCCTTTACCGTATACCGTAAAAAATACCATAGTCTTGTGCAGTAATTTTCTATTTTTTTTTTTAATTCTGAGAGTTAATATATATCTTGTAGATTGAGGGATGGTCCTTACATTTGCCCTGTGTGTGTAGAGATGGATGAGTCTTTGCATCATTTTTAAGGGGAATGAACGGAGTTGAGTAAGTTGCACTTGGAAATATTTGGTAGGGAAGTCTGGGGGAGAGATTGGATTTTAGAAAATTTGAAAAGTAGGTGTTACTTAATTACAAACAATATCAGAAAGTTCGTCCGGGTAGGTATGAGGCATCGTGATGATTTTCTTAAATTATCAGTTTTAGTGTTTTTTCAGTTCACGTTATGTTGCTGTATTCTTTCACTCGTTTTGTGTATGTCACCATGGCCCAATTGGGCTCTCGTGCAAATAAATTTATCTATCTATCTATAGGAGAATCCTTCAGATTGAACTTGGACATAAAATTTTGTCTTCTTTAGGGCTGAAGCTATCCTGACCTCCATTCTATGGACGCCCTTGAATATATTTGTACCTTAAACTATCCTTTAATTAAAAGACCCTTTTCCTGCTATTTTTTATTATTTTGGTTGTAAAACTCTTTGAAGCTTAGAACATTTCCTTTCACTGACATGTAACTTGGTACCTCATTTTGTCTTTAGAATTTTTCACAAGGTAGAAAACCCTAAAATTTACAGAAAATTCCCTGAAATTAACAGACCGATTTTAGGTAGATCTGTGACGATGAGTATGTTTCAAACGAAAAAAAATCAATCACGATAGAGAGAGAGGTAGCTCAGTTAAGATGGACAATTGCTAAACATCACGGGTAGTAATTTCTTTAATAATTAATGAGATTACTGATAATTTATGGTGCACCTGGAAAAATAACAAGAAAAAACCGAAAATATAAAGGGCCGTAACTGATGTTTCCGGTCACTTTTTAACCTCGGGAAATCACCAAAACTAATTTTTATTGAACCAGACTCACAAATGATTTCAAGATTCGCTGATACACTGAAAGGACAACGCTATAAGGAAGAAGCAAAGATTGCTGGACGTAGAAAGTTTGTTGAATATACCCTAAAAATAATTCCTCCCTCGGACAATTCATGAAGGTAAGAAATTACACAAGGGAAAACGTCAAATAACCACAAGCTATAGCAAGGAAAACAGAAGGCCAGACGAAACAAGAAAATCAGCAGAAAAAATGAACGCATAAAAATTAGAAATAACAAAAATAAATAAATTCTTACTTAAGTTTTGAATTATAAATTCAAATACGGGCCATATATATTATAAATTTACGGGCCATGGAGCCTTATGGAGACCACTGGAATGGTACTCTTTTAAATATTTGTGTTGTAATTATACAATGAACTGAACTGAACTGAAATTAAATAATGAATATGCTACTACTGCTAACTACAAACAACTCACCAAAGCACAAAACCACCTGAGACCAACACAGCTGCACACACTCCTCCTCCATCCCAATCTATTCAAAGCCTCTTTCTTTACAGCCTCCCAGGAAGTTCCCATTTCCCATAAATCTTTCGTAACATCCCCCCCACTCCATTCGAGGAAGACATACTTTCCTTGAAGCCTACACGGTTGGCCGGAAAGGACAATTTGTCATCCTTCATACGCAGAACGTACCCTAGCAATTTCAACGTTTCACTCATTATAGCCCTAGAAAGCAGGATTGAACCAGCTTACTGTTTGAAATACGATCAGTCAGCCGGGTACCTAATACAATCCGTAGGCAATTTCTCTAGAAAACATCTAGAAAATTTTCCTTTGTTTTCAAGAGCGCCTATTCTTCAGAACCATATTTAGTCACTGTCACCACTGTAGCATCCAATTTTCTAATCTTGGTTTGCAGACTTATCCTTCTATTCTTCTAAACTTTTTTTTAGCTGTGAAAAAACACCCTGAGCCTTGGCTATTCTACTTTTAACATCTTTAGTAAGCCCACCATCTTTACTAATAATACTTTTAAGGTTAGAGAAGGTCCACTCGATCGATCTTTTCGTTACCCAACGTACCTTATCATCTTCACTTATTCTTCTACTTATTCAATCCCATGAACGGCTCTCTTTTCAGCTTTAAAACTGATAGTTCATGGTTATTTTGTGGACAAATTCAAAACGAAACTGATTTGGTAATATTAGGACTAAATAATAACTTCAGAAATGAACGAGTTATAAATTAGTCCGTTAATTTTTAATATTGCTAAATGACTTTTTGTTTACTAAAATAACATCCCATTTCTTGATTAATATTTGAGATAATCCAAATAATATACGGAACATTATCGACATCACAGCTGGTGGAGGACTATTCGGAGCCTTACAAATTAGTTTCTTATTTTCAACAAGCTATTTAATGATTTTTTTAGATCCCAAAACAATACTTAGTTTCTTTTGCTTGGGCTTGGTGTTTTGAGTAAAACACTATTTTTCATAATCCAACAAACCTAGAAATATCATAAGCCAGTTTATTTGGGCGAGTTTTGTATATATATGCTGCATAGGCCGAGAAGTGAAAATTTTGTTTTGTTAGTTATACTGTACATCGGATAGTGACCAAAATCCTTTTATATCACAACAGGGAGGGGAAGTAAATATGAGTATCGGGACAACATCGAATTTAAAATTACAACGTTTCCCTCGATAAGAAGCCTTGAAATACGAAATTTTATTGACTTACTTCAACATGTCTCCACTGCTAGGTTTATAAGCGTGACTTTCTACGTAGATAAGATAAGATATTTATTTTAAAAAAATCACTATCACAAGCCCTCAAAGGGCCGAATTCGGACTTCGGAGTCGACTAATAAAACAAACAAAGCAAAAAACACAAAGCTAATAATAATAAATAATCGAATTATGAGTCAAAAAAATAAATAAAAAAATATATAAGTCAGAAAAAAAGGAAAGGGGACAAAAAAGTATAATAACACAGAAATGAACAAGAAATAAAAATATATATCTACAAATTAAAAGGGACACTAAAAAAAAGTCCAAAAACTCACAAAAAAAAAGAACGAAGCATAAAACACACGAAAAACACATATGAATTAAAAGGGAAACTAAACCAAAACAGCGGGAGGCAAGCAAATTAGTGTAACGACCTAAAGCACCTCACAAAAAAAGAAAGGGGGGGGGGAGGAGAAACTAGTTGACTAGGGAGTTAACCTCCCTAGAAACTAGGGAGGTGAAGGTGGTGTGAACATAGAAGAAGGCGAATAACTATGCTTTTCAGTTTTATATTTCATTTGTGTTCTCACACAAAATTTCATTTCACTTGTAATCCTTTTTGGCATAGTTGGTACAAACAATGGGGAGGGAAGTAACCCTTATGTTAGTCCCTCATGTTGTCTATATCAACGTTGAGGCGATATCCGACAGTATGGCTGGTTGACTTCAAACGTCTTTAGACAAAGGGACAGGACGTTTCAAACATCTTAGGTTAGCAAAAGACTCAAGTCAGCATTGAAACAAAAGTAAAGATCTATTAGGACAAATCACAAATAAAAAGTTTTTTTAAGGTTTGTTTTGTTTTTATTTTGTCCTGAAGACTTTGATCTCTATTTTTTACTTGTTTTCTTTCTTTACGCTGAGGTCGATTCAGCGAAAGTCTCGACGAAAATACTGTCACTACTAACAACTCACTGCAGCGCCAAGCCACAGGGCAACACAGCTAAACACGCTCTTCCTACTCCATCCCAAACCCTATTTGAACGTTTATTTATCCCAGTCTATTCAAAGCAACCCCGATCCCAAGAACTTCTTGGGATGGTTTTCACCATCCCAAGAAGTTCCAATGTCCCTTAAATCCTTCCTTACGACCTTCCTCCACCCCCTTTGCGACAACCTGCTTTTCTTTGGCCCTAGATGGGTGGCCGGCAAGGAGGATCTTTTACAATCCTTGATTCACAGATTGTGTTCTGGTCATCTAAACCTTTTTCTCATTATAGCCCTAGAAAGTGGGATTATCCGATAGAACCACTGAAATATTTAAATTCTATTCTTCTTTTTAGCACCGAGTGGAATTATCCTTGTTTTTTTTTCGTCACAATTTTTTTCGTTTTATCATGTTTGTGTGGCACAGCCAGTGTGGTCTTAGATACTACGGTCTATCAAGGTGTTATTTGCTCTGTCCAATTAAATGCACGTAGAAACTAGGCCTTAAAAACCAAAGAATGCTGAACGCATTAAACCACTACTGTCTCGAATATCCTTAGCGTTAACTACACTTGGTCAAAACAACCAAATGAAGAGGTGAACAGAACCCGTGTCCAGCAAAAAGAGCTTTCAATGATAATAAAAACAAAACGCTGAGAAAGGGAGTGGCTAAATATCACAATGCCATTGACCGAAACAAGAGTCATCCAAAGTAGTTTCAGCACTAGTACTGGGGAGCTGGAGCGTCAAACTCCCACAGATAGTAAAGTAACTCCCAGATTATCGTTTTCGAACTTAGCATTCTTACTAACTACACGAAGCTCTTATGGAAGTACATTTTATTTTGGCATTCCAAAATTTATCTTTATTTACCCCCCCCCCCCCAAAAAAAAGTCACAAACTTGGTAAGGATAAAATAAAATGATTTGCACTACCAACATTCACCAGTTACTACAAAGCCTAATTTAGATACTAGTAGGTCTGCAATATAATATCAAATATTACTTACGTTTTCCTCTGCTTTAAAACCCTCATGGCTCTGAGTTTCACTGCATTCTTTGATGGTCCTTCTCGCATTTTCTTCATCTGTTCCTTGTATTTCCGAAGCTCATTATCAAGCTGTGCAATTTTCTTCTCCACATTATCTGCCCTTTCATCGACCTAAAAATGGAAACTCGCAAAAATAAAAAGAAGCTAAATTGAATATTTTAGCAACTTTACTTCTAAATACCAATTTTAGCGGATTAATTTTTTATCAGGGGAAAAAAAAACCTTTCAATACAACATAGAAAAGATAGGGTTCTACAAGTAGTGGAGGAAAGATACAGATAAAAATGGTCAAACCTCGGGGAAATTCCAACAGAATTTTTTTTACACCAAAATGTTCAGAAAAATCAGTTTAATCACACAAAAAAATCCCCCCGAGTCTCCCCTACACAAGCATCCCAAATTTGTCCTTGAAGGGGAAAAATTCCACTTTTGTGTTTATAAATATTTTTGAGTTTGAATAGTCGTTTCCTATCAAATCAAGTATGCCGACTCCAAACCTGAATTCATGTTTTCCTTTTTTTCGTACTCTAATGCTCATTTCAACCCTTAAAGGGTGGGGGGGGACTCGAAATTAAGAGGTTGTTGCATTATTTGGCCGTTTCCTTTGGAATCAATGGCGGTGATTCGAAAATGCAGTTAAAAACTTGATTTTACGTGGTCAAGTACCTCATCTTACCTAAATTGGCTGTGAAAGTTGACCTACGTGAACTAGTTATTTTAATCATTTGTCGGTTGATTCACCATTTCCTATCAAGCTAGGAATGGTACCTTAGAATACGAGTCTCGAAAAGTCTAATTTCAAACCAGCATTCCAGACTCCCCCTCCAGTTTGCGGTTTCCATTCCTTAGTGTCATTCTTTAGGTGATGTAATCAGTAGAGCCATCTACTATAGTACTTGCTAGATGATTGGCGTGCTCAAGACAATATACAAGGTTTGTGCCATTTTATTTACTTCCGCAAAGAAAAGACAAAATAATAAACTGGGATCCGCGAGCGTTGATTAGAAGTATTTAGTGAGATAGTGTTTAAGATTATGCTTCTGATTTTGGAAAAGAGCGGATATTCATTTCTGCTTTTCAACTTCATTTGTGCAATACCATCTACTGTGTATCATTCAAGCTGAATTTGTTCTTCTAGGCGGCGATGGGTTGAATTCCGATTGGATTGTGCCTGGATTTACTGAACAAACAAGTTGTATGAAATAATCAGTCTCTTTTTCTTCTAGAACCGTCAATGAAGAAAACATGGTCTGCCCGATATGCCAAAGCAGCATCAAACCCGGTGAAAACACTGCCATATTATCCGAGAAAGGAGCCGATGCCGTGAATAACGCAAGCAAAGAAACAGGTAGTAGAATAGCTATGACGACTGGAAATGAAGGCCACACCGCGTGTCGTCGTAACTTCTGTGACAGACGTCAGATCGACAGAGAAAAGAACGCTCAAAGGAAACTTGAGCAGAAAGAACCGGCTACAGCCCCCTCCCCCACCCCGACCAGATCTTCAGCTCCACGCTTTGATTTTACGAAGAACTGTCTATTCTGTGGCCAAGCAGGTATATTCTGCGGCCTAAATAAATCATATTTATCTTTTAGAGTGGACTTTTCAATGATACTTAGTGTATTATCAAGGTGTTTCAGGCTATTTTTAAAATTTCAACAAATTTGTTTTCACAACGAACTTTTACAATTAAGATTAAACAAAATAATTACTGTAAGCTTCAAATAGCCATTCTTCCTAAATTAAGCATTGCTCCAATAAGAGTCATAACTTACTCCCGCCGTTTACCCATGCCATTTAACCAACACTTGGAAAACTATAGGTTCTATGACTATCTTAGTTCTATGACTATCCACCTTAGTTCTTCTGCTCTAGGGACGACGCAAGGACGGATAACAGATAGACTTATCTAATAACAAATGAACTAACATCATTTTTATACAATCCTAATAAGGGGGGTTAATGCCAGATCTTCCTCTCACTCAATCGGACTATCTGTCTTGGCTTTTTCTATAATTAGCCATGGCTTCATACCCACAACTACTTGATTTTAATTCAAAACTTACTTCCTAAATTTTCGGTTACTATGGGCTTGGGTTCGTTCTTTATTCTGTTGGGGTGGATGCTGCAACCAGGAACGGTAGGGTAATATTAAAAACATAATAAAATTATGGCATAATAAATCTGCCTCTTTTTTTTATCTACAAATACCAAAAAAACTTTATATGACGTTCTTCCGCCTACTATATGAACGTGCAATGCAAACTCAAGTTAGTCCTTAACTGAAGAAATTAGGAACGAAATCAAAGTATAATATGCCTAATCACCGTTTGTGTTTTGTACTTTCCCGAAAATTATTTCTGATGCCACTGGTAAGCCAGATTTTAGCGACCAGTTCTTCAACACGTCTTGCGAGATCTACTTTTCCCTGACAGACCAGACGAGCGAGATAAGTTTTCCGATATTTTCTATAAACCTAGAGAAATTTACTGAAAACAATTGTTGATGAGTTTTTCTAACATAAAGATATATTGCTGTAGACGAGGAGGTTATGATGACTGAATTCATCCATTATATTTTGGAAAGACCTAGTGAACTGGTAACATCATCCAGACGTCTGCAGGTTCCTTTTGGAGGATATTGAAACATGTCAATTTCTTTTTGAAACCAATAGTACAGAAATAAAATTTTCAGTGAAGTACTACCTTGACGATCTGAATAACTGTAAAAACAAACAGAGACACATGAAAACACAAGCATTCATTATATTGCATCCCAGACGACGGATGTCGTAGCTTCTTGTGGTCTTTCAGGGCACTAGGTCCACATTCTCGTGTCTCGACTAGCTTCATAAATAAATCTATATATATATAAATAAGTTGTTTGTGTACTGACGTCATGTTTTCGACTGTCGACTGACTTCATGTTTGTAGGCTGACGAAATTACAGACCGGGACACCGGGACACAGGGAATATAAATGATGACCGGGACACTCAAAGAGAACTTACAGACTGGGACACCAGGACACAAATAGCAACCGGGACACAGAAATTACAGACTGGGACACCGGGACACAGGAAATATAAATGACGACTGGGACACAGGGACACAACTACAACGGGGACGCCGGGGGGCACAGGGGGGATATATAAATGACGACCGGGACACAGGGAATGTTCGATTAGCAATCACCATCAACAAAGCTCAAGGGCAATCATTGGAATAATGAGGTATAGATCTGAATACGGATTGTTTTTCCCATGGACAATTATATGTTGCATGTTCAAGAGTCGGTAAACCTGACAATCTATTTATATGCACATACAATGGAACAGCGAAGAATGTTGTATATCGCAAGTTTTACGTAGTTAAAATTTTTACGTAGTTAAATATATATATATATATATATATATATATATATATATATATATATATATATATATATATATATATATATATATATATATATATATATATATATATATATATATATATATATCTTTCTATATTCACAGGTGGGACACAGGGACACAACTAAAATGCCGCATAACTAATATGGCGCGTAACGACTTACGCGCGCGGGGGGTTGGGGGCACCACCCCAACTAGGTGTTGGGGTGGTGCGTTAGTTAAAAACATATATATATATATATATATATATATATATATATATATATATATATATATATATATATATATATATATATATATATATATATATATATATATATATATATATATATATATATATATATATATATATATATATATATATATATATATTCATAGGTGGGACACAGGGACACAACTACAATGGCGCGTAACTAATATGGCCCGTAACGACTTACGCGCGTGGGGGGGCTTGGGGGGGCGCGAAGCGCCCCCACCAACTAGGTGCCAATAGCTAGTACATATATATATATATACTAGCTGTTGGGGTGGCGCTCCGCGCCACCCCAACACCTTGTTGGTGGGGCGCTTCGCGCCCCCCCAAGCCCCCCCGCGCGCTTAAGTCGTTACGCGCCATATTAGTTACGCGCCATTGTAGCTGTGTCCCTGTGTCCCACCTGTGAATAGAGATAGATATAAATATATATTTTTATATAGTTTATTTTTATTTTTATATAGTTTTGATATGTTTTGACTCTCGCTTTCCAGGTGGATTTTCATCTAACTGCGCGGTTTTGCGTTCTTTAGCCGCAAGCCTGTTTTCTTGCTGTTCTTGTGATTCCTCGGCACGCTTTCTTTTCTTACTTTCTCTATCAGCTGCAAGCCTGTTTTCTTGCTGTTCTTGTGATTCCTCGGCACGCTTTCTTTTCTTACTTTCTCTATCAGCAGCAAGTTTTTTGGCATAGACTCTTTGAGCAGCTTCCTCGGCTGTTGCCATTGTAGGTTCTTCAGTCATTTACAATTAAAAATTTTTCCGTGAACGCATGTCCTTTAATTGTCAGTTTTTTTCTTTTTTTTCTTTTTCAGTTTTTTTGTTTTTTATTAGTTTTATATTTTTTCTTTTTACCTTTTTTTTAGTTTTTTTTTCTTTTTAGTTTTTCTTCTTCTTTTTTATTAATGCTAAAGCCAACATTCGAACCTGGAACCTCTCGGACCTAGAACCTCGGACCTTCTCTGTGTCCCCGTCGTCATTTATATACCCCCCTGTGCCTTTTTTTTGGTTTTTACCTTTTTTTGGTTTTTTAGTTTTTTTCCTTTTTCTTTTTAGTTTTTTTTTGTAGTTTTTACCCTTTTTTTTAGTTTTTTATTTTTATTCTTATTTTTTTAGTTTTCTTTTTCTCCTTTATTTTTCAGTTTTTTCCTTTTTTAATTTTTTTCTTTTTTAGTTTTTTTTAGTTTTTTACCCTTTTTTAGTTTTTTTTTAGTTTTTGGTTTGTTTTGTAGTTTTTACCTTTTTTAGTTATTTTTATTAGTTTTTATTTTTTTTTTTTTTTTAGGTTTTAGTTTTTTACCTTTTTTTTACTTTTTTTAGCTTTTTTATTTTTTTTTTTGTTTTTTTTTTGTAGTTTTTGTAAGGTTTTGAACCTGGAACCTCTCGAACCTAGAACCTGGAACATACCGCGTTACCAACTCACCTATATCAGCTTGTATACTTTCGTTTTTGAATTGGTATATGATGAAATAATTCAGACGTCATATGCGGACAGACAGACAGACATAACCCACAAACAACTTATTTATATATATATATATATATATACTAGCTGTTGGGGTGGCGCTTCGCGCCACCCCAACACCTAGTTGGTGGGGGCGCTTCGCGCCCCCCCAAGCCCCCCCGCGCGCGTAAGTCGTTACGCGCCATAATAGTTACGCGCCATTGTAGTTGTGTCCCTATGTCCCACCTGTGAATATAGATATATATATATATATGGTTTTAACTACGTAAAACTTGCGAATATACAACATTCTTTGCTGTCCCATTGTCTTTGCATATAAATAGATTGTCAGGTTATCCCCCTGTTTCCCCCGGTGTCCCCGTTGTAGTTGTGTCCCTGTGTCCCGGTCGTCATTTATATTCCCTGTGTCCCGGGTCCCGGTCATCATTTGTATCCCGGTGTCCCGGTCTGTATATACATTCGTTTTTTAGTTTGTTTTTCTCCTTTATTTTTTTCCTTTTTTTTTCTTTTTTAGCTTATTTAGATTTTTAGATTTTTAGTTTTTTTTATTAGTTTTTAGTTTTTATTTCTTTTTAGTTTTTTTGTCCCGGTCGTCATTTATATCCCCCTGTTTCCCCCGGTGTCCCCGTTGTAGTTGTGTCCCTGTGTCCCGGTCGTTATTTATATTCCCTGTGTCCCGGTCGTCATTTGTATCCCGGTGTACCGGTCTGTATATACATTCGTTTTTAGTTTTGTTTTTCTCCTTTATTTTTTTCCTTTTTTTTTTTTTTAGTTTATTTAGATTTTTAGATTTTTAGTTTTTTTTATTAGTTTTTAGTTTTTTTTTCTTTTTAGTTTTTTTGTAGTTTTTACCTTCTTTTTAGTTTTGTTAATTTTTTTTTTTACTTGTGTCCTGGTCGTCATTTATACTCCCTGTGTCCCGGTGCTTTGTTGATTGCTAATCGAACATTCCTTTTGTCCTGGTCGCTTTCTCTTTGAGTGTCGTCATTTATTTTTTTCTTTTTAGTTCTTTTAGTTTTTACCTTTTTAGTTTTTTTTTAGTTTTTAGTTTTTTAGTTTTTTACCTTTTTTAGTTTTTTTAGTTTTTAGCTTTTTTATTTTTTTTATTAGTTTTTAGTTTTTTGTAGTTTTTGCCTTTTTTTTTAGTTTTTTGTCCTGGTCGCTTTCTCTTTGAGTGTCGTCATTTATTAGTTTTTTCCTTTTTTTTTTAGTTTTTTATTGGTTTTTACCTTTATTTTAGCTTATTTTTCAGTTTTTTCCTTTTTTTTAGTTTTTTTTTATTTTTTATTTTTTTTAGTTTTTTACATTTTTTTAGTTTTTTTAGTTTTTTTAGTTTTTTAGCTTTTTTACTTTTTTTATTAGTTTTTAGTTTTTTTTTGTAGTTTTTGCCTTTTTTTAGTTTTTTCAGTTTTTTTTTTAGTTTTTTATTGGTTTTTTACCTTTATAGTTTTTTTAGTTTTTTAGCTTTTTTATTTTTTTTATTAGTTTTTAGTTTTTTTTGTAGTTTTTGCCTTTTTTTAGTTTTTTCAGTTTTGACGTCACCTAATCCAGTTTTTTCAGGTGACGTCACCTGACACATCCATCCACACATCCACAGACAGACAACTTATTTTTATATATATAGAAGATATATATATATATATATATATATATATATATATATATATATATATATATATATATATATATATATATATATATATATATATATCTTCTATATATATAAAAATAAGTTGTCTGTCTGTCTGTGGTTCTGTGGATCAGGTGACGTCATGTTTCGGCTGACGTCATGAAATTAGTTGCCGTCATTTTTGTTATGACGATGCTTAGTATATTGTAAAACACATTAATTTGGTTAATAATATACCATTTAAAACACCAAAATGAACATGCTGGAGTAGTCACTCGGTGAGAGAGGGTGTCAGAACGGAGAATGAAGGTCCCAGGTTCAAATCCTGGTTAGGCTAAAAAAGGTAAAAAACTAAAAACTAAAAAAAAAACTGAAAAACTAAAAAAGGCAAAAACTACAAAAAAACTAAAAACTAATAAAAAACTAAAAAAGCCGAAAAACTAAAAAAACTAAAAAAGGAAAAAACTTAAAAAACTAAAAACAAAAAAAAACTAAAAAAAAGGAAAAATGAAAAATAGAAGAGAAAAAGAATACTAATAAAATTAAAAATAAAAATAAAAAAAATAAAAAAGATAAAAAGCTAAAAAAAGGTAAAAACCAATAAAAACTAAAAAGAAAAAAAGGTAAAAAACTAAAAAAAAAAAATTCATCTAAAAAACTAAAAAAAACTAAAAAACGTAAAAACTAAAAGAACTAAAAAAGTAAAAAAAAAACTAAAAAAGGAAAAAACTGAAAAATAAGCGGGATATAAAACAGGGGGATATAAATGACGACCGGGACACCGGGACATAAGGAATATAAATGAATCAGAAAATACAACTCATGTTTCCAAATGACGTCGTTTGGAGCCCAAATTGAAAATCCAGATCAATTTATGTCTACTTTCAAAGTAAAAGGGCAAATTTATCATAGAGCAGGGTCTCTTCTACCATTCTCAGGCGAAAATCATAAATTTTTACAATTGTACTTCATCAGTGATAGAAATTCTGATTGAATGCACGTTGCGAAATTTCTCCCAACATTGAAAGGACAATCGTTTCCCAATTACAACATCTTTTCGACGAAAATAATAATTTAGTGCGTCTGTTCAAAACAGCCATCGATTTGATGCCTACTTATACGCATAAATTGTTATTTCCGCTGACAAAACGCCTCCTGGCCAACATGTGCGTAGATACAATGCTCCAACTATCGACGAAGTGGCCATCGTTATGGTCGGTGATCAGTTTTTACCTCGAGATATTATTCTCAGGGTTTCCACCACACGTGCTACAACTAAAAATAGGCCTACCAATAATACTTTTAAGAAATATAAACCCACCAAAGCTTTGCTATGGCACTCGACCTGCCGTAAAAAAAAAACAATGGAAAACCTAATAGAGGCCACAATCTTGACAGGGCCTTTTGAGGGTGAGGCTGTTCTTATTCCTCGCATTCCCAAGATTCCAACGGATCTGCCTTTTCAATTTAAAAGATTGCAATTCCCAATTCGATTAGCATTTGCAATCACCATTAACAAAGCTCAAGGTCAATCATTAGAAAAATGTGGTATAGATCTTAATACTGATTGTTTTTCCCATTGACAATTGTACGTTGCATGTTCGAGGGTCGGTAAACCTGACAATCTATTTATATGCAGCGACAATTGGACAGCGAAGAATGTTGTATATTCGCAAGTTTTACGCAGTTAATTTATATTTTATCTCTCTATCTATCTATCTATCTATATAAAAACGAGTTGTATGTATGCATGTTTGTTTGTTTGTAAAAAGAGCGTTTGCATATGATGTCATTATTAGTACATACGGCTTTGTATATGCAGAGACAATGGGAAAGCCAAGAATGTTGTATATTCGCAATTTTTACGTAGTTTAACTCCTGCAGACGAAATGAATGCTTGCCTAAAAAATTCTAATTTATAGGCACACGTAAAAATATTAAAATTAACTACAAATATGCGTGTCCGATTGCAAAACGATGACTCTGGTCAAACAGTAGACTCAATTTCAGGACGTATACAACTACCTGCTGATTTCTGTAATTTAGTGACGTCCAAAAATGAATTGATTGAAAAAGTATTTCCGAATATTCTAAAAAATTATAAAAACAATAAATGGCTAAGTGAAAGAGCGATTCTCGCACCCAAAAATATAGACGTCCACGAAATCAACAATATTGTTTTGAACAAGATTCGAGACCAGGCAGTCCTTTACAAGTCAGTCGACACAGTTTTGGAACCAATGAAGCGGTTAATTATCCATCTGAATTTTTAAATTCCATAGATCCTTCAGGGTTTCCACCACACGTGCTACAACTAAAAATAGGCGTACCAATAATACTTTTAAGAAATATCAACCCACCAAAGCTTTGCAATGGCACGCGACTTGCCGTAAAAAAAAAACAATGGAAAACCTAATAGAGGCCACAATCTTGACAGGGCCTTATGAGGGTGAGGCTGTTCTTATTCCTCGAATTCCCATGATTCCAACGGATCTGCTTTTTCAATTTAAAAGATTGCAATTCCCAATTCGATTAGTATTTGAAATCACCATTAACAAAGCTCAAGGTCAATCATTAGAAAAATGTGGTATAGATCTTAATCCTGATTGTTTTTCCCATGGACAATTGTACGTTGCATGTTCGAGGGTCGGTAAACCTGACAATGTATTTATATGCAGCGACAATTGGACAGCGAAGAATGTTGTTTATTCGCAAGTTTTACGCAGTTAATTTGTATTGTATCTATCTATATAAAAACGAGTTATGTGGATGCATGTTTGTTTGTTTGTAAAAAGAGCGTTTGTATATGACGTCATTATTAATACATACGGCTTTGCATATGCACAGACAATGGGAAAGCCAAGAATGTTGTTTATTCGCAATTTTTGCGTAGTTTGAAACACATATATAAATCTATCTATATTCACAGGTGGGACACAGGGACACAACTACAATGGTGCATAACTAATATGGCGCGTAACGACTTACGCGCGCGGGGGGGCTTGGGGGGGCGCGAAGCGCCCCACCAACTAGGTGTTGGGGTGGCGCGAAGCGCCACCCCAACAGCTAGTATATATATATATATATATATATATATATATATATATATATATATATATATATATATATATAAAAATAAGTTGTCTGTGTGTGGATCTGTGGATGGATCAGGTGACGTCACCTGAAAAAACTGGATCAGGTGACGTCAAAACTGAAAAAACTAAAAAAAGGCAAAAACTACAAAAAAAAACTAAAACTAATAAAAAAAATAAAAAAGCTAAAAAACTAAAAAAACTAAAAAAAGGCAAAAACTACAAAAAAAACTAAAAACTAATAAAAAAGCTAAAAAACTAAAAAACTAAAAAAAGGCAACAACTACAAAAAAAACTAAAAACTAATAAAAAAAATAAAAAAGCTAAAAAACTAAAAAAACTAAAAAAACTAAAAAAAGGTAAAAAACTAAAAAAAAACTAAAAAAGGAAAAAACTGAAAATAAGCTAAAATAAAGGTAAAAACCAATAAAAAACTAAAAAAAAAACTGAAAAAACTAAAAAAAGGCAAAAACTACAAAAAAAACTAAAAACTAATAAAAAAAGTAAAAAAGCTAAAAAACTAAAAAAACTAAAAAAAGGTAAAAAACTAAAAAAAATAAAAAATAAAAAAACTAAAAAAAAGGAAAAAACTGAAAAATAAGCTAAAATAAAGGTAAAAACCAATAAAAAACTAAAAAGAAAAAAAGGAAAAAACTAAAAAAAATTTTCATCTAAAAAACTAAAAAAAACTAAAAAAGGTAAAAACTAAAAGAACTAAAAAAGAAAAAAATAAATGACGACACTCAAAGAGAAAGCGACCAGGACAAAAGGAATGTTCGATTAGCAATCAACAAAGCACCGGGACACAGGGAGTATAAATGACGACCAGGACATAAGTAAAAAAAAACAACTATCTATATATATAAAAATAAGTTGTCTGTGGATCTGTGGATCGTGGATCAGGTGACGTCACCTGAAAAAACTGGATCAGGTGACGTCAAAACTGAAAAAACTAAAAAAAGGCAAAAACTACAAAAAAAAACTAAAAACTAATAAAAAAGCTAAAAAACTAAAAAAACTAAAAAAAAGGCAAAAACTACAAAAAAAAACTAAAAACTAATAAAAAAAATAAAAAAGCTAAAAAACTAAAAAAACTAAAAAAAGGTAAAAAACTAAAAAAACTAAAAACTAAAAAAAAATAAAAAAGCTAAAAAACTAAAAAAACTAAAAAAAGGCAAAAACTACAAAAAAAACAAAAAATAATAAAAAAGCTAAAAAACTAAAAAAAAACTAAAAAAAGGCAAAAACTACAAAAAAAATAAAAACTAATAAAAAAAATAAAAAGCTAAAAAACTAAAAAAACTAAAAAAAGGTAAAAAACTAAAAAAACTTAAAACAAAAAAAAAACTAAAAAAAAGGAAAAAACTGAAAAATAAGCTAAAATAAAGGTAAAAACCAATAAAAAACTAAAAAAAAAACTGAAAAAAACTAAAAAAAGGCAAAAACTACAAAAAAAACTAAAAACTAATAAAAAAAGTAAAAAAGCTAAAAAACTAAAAAAACTAAAAAAAGGTAAAAAAAGGTTAAAAAACTAAAAAAAATAAAAAATAGAAAAAACTAAAAAAAAAGGAAAAAACTGAAAAATAAGCTAAAATAAAGGTAAAAACCAATAAAAAACTAAAAGAAAAAAGGAAAAAACTAAAAAAAATTTCATCTAAAAAACTAAAAAAAAACTAAAAAAGGTAAAACTAAAAGAACTAAAAAAGAAAAAAATAAATGACGACACTCAAAGAGAAAGCGACCAGGACAAAAGGAATGTTCGATTAGCAATCAACAAAGCACCGGGACACAGGGAGTATAAATGACGACCAGGACATAAGTAAAAAAAAAATTAACAAAACTAAAAAGAAGGTAAAAAATACAAAAAAACTAAAAAGAAAAAAAAACTAAAACTAATAAAAAAAATAAAAAATCTAAAAATCTAAATAAACTAAAAAAGAAAAAAAAAGGAAAAAAATAAAGGAGAAAAACAAAACTAAAAAACGAATGTATATACAGACCGGTACACCGGGATACAAATGACGACCGGGACACAGGGAATATAAATGACGACCGGGACACAGGGACACAACTACAACGGGGACACCGGGGGAAACAGGGGGATATAAATGACGACCGGGACAAAAAACTAAAAAGAAAAAAAAACTAAAAACTAATAAAAAAACTAAAAAATCTAAAAATCTAAATAAGCTAAAAAAGAAAAAAAAAGGAAAAAAATAAAGGAGAAAAACAAAACTAAAAAACGAATGTATATACAGACCGGGACACCGGGATACAAATGACGACCGGACACAGGGAATATAAATGACGACCGGGACACAGGGACACAACTACAACGGGGACACCGGGGGAAACAGGGGGATATAAATGACGACCGGGACACCGGGACAGGGAATGGTCGATTAGCAATCACCATCAACAAAGCTCAAGGGCAATCATTAGAATCATGAGGTATAGATCTGAATACAGATTGTTTTCCCATGGACCATTATATGTTGCATGTTCAAGAGTCGGTAAACCTGACAATCTATTTATATGCAAAGACAATGGGACAGCAAAGAATGTTGTATATTCGCAAGTTTTACGTAGTTAAAACCATATATATATATATATATATATATATATATATATATATATATATATATATATATATATATATATATATATATATATATATATATATATATATATATCTATCTATATTCACAGGTGGGACATAGGGACACAACTACAATGGCGCGTAACTATTATGGCGCGTAACGACTTACGCGCGCGGGGGGGCTTGGGGGGGGCGCGAAGCGCCCCCACCAACTAGGTGTTGGGGTGGCGCGAAGCGCCACCCCAACAGCTAGTATATATATATATATATATATATATATATATATATATATATATATATATGTTTTTAACTACGTATAACTTGCGAATATACAACATTCTTCGCTGTTCCATTGTCTGTGCATATAAATAGATTGTCAGGTTTACCGACTCTTGAACATGCAACATATAATTGTCCATGGGACAAACAATCCGTATTCAGATCTATACCTCATTATTCTAATGATTGCCCTTGAGCTTTGTTGATGGTGATTGCTAATCGAACATTCCCTGTGTCCCGGTCGTCATTTATATATCCCCCCTGTGCCCCCCGGCGTCCCCGTTGTAGTTGTGTCCCTGTGTCCCAGTCTTCATTTAAATTCCTGGGTCCCGGTGTCCCAGTCTGTAATTTCTCTTTGAGTGTCCCGGTTGTCATTTATATTCCCTCTGTCCCAGTCGTCATTTTTGTCCAAGTGTCCCTGTCTGTAATTTCTCTTTGAGTGTTCCGGTCGTCATTTATATTCCCTGTGTCCCGGTCGTCATTTATGTCCCGGTGTCCTGGTCTGTAATTTCTCTTTGAGTGTCCCGGTCGTCATTTATATTCCCTGTGTCCCGGTCTGTAGTGTCATCTTATAATGACGTCATGATTGCCCTTGAGCTTTGTTGAT
>NC_088871.1:3903169-3923453 GCF_032884065.1 Artemia franciscana
TAAACTTGAGGGGCATAGTGGATTTAAAATAATAAGATAATGAGAGAGATATATAACAAGCTTAAAAGAAAAATAATAATGTGATTTGGAGCAATCTTCTTGGATCTTTTTCCATAACCAACATTAATACTGATGAAAAGGACCAAAACTCTAGACTATGAAGGTAGGAAAAGAGGGGGCTAAACCCTGGTGCATATTATTAATGCATATATGCATTAATTAATATATGATAATTATCAACAGTTAAAAGGCGAAAAGAGAAATCCTATTAAATGCACGACATGTCATTTTTGTTAAATTCAGAACTTACATGCTGAATACTGTAAGTCAGTTATATCACAGCTTTACAACAATAATAAGTCTTTCGTTTTTAGCCTATATCCCCTTAGCAAGTTAATTAAAACGCATATTTATTAGAATACGAGCTATGTAATTCTGTAAAATGCGCAACCCCAAGTTTTAAAATTACAATTTTCTATAAGTTTTAGAATTACAATTTCGAGAGAGAGAGAGAGAGAGAAAGAGAAAGAGAGAGAGAGAGAGAGAGAAAGAGAGAGAGAGAGAGAGAGGGAGAAAGAGAGAGAGAGAGAGAGAGAGAGAGAGAGAGAGAGAGAGAGAGAGAGAGAGAGAGAGAGAGAGAGAGAGAGAGAGAGTGAGAGAGAGAGAGAGAGAGAGAGAAACCGTATACCTGAGAGTCTGACAAAGACTGTTTCAGAAAGCGGTTTGACAAAACAGTTAACTTTGTTTTGAATTGTATTAGGCCAAGTTAGAATAGTTTTGCATTATGTATGTTTAAAGTATGAGTATTATGAGATTTGACAAGATAAAGTTTGAATCAGGCCAGTTAAGGTGTGTTTTCTATTATAAGTAAAATTTATTTTGTTTTGCTTCGTGTTTTTGCTGACTGAGAATGTCATTGTTGTCTCTATGTACTTCTTGTCTTGTTTCTTTTTATTTAGTCCTCCAGCGTGCATTTTTGCATATATATATATATATATATATATATATATATATATATATATATATATATATATATATATATATATATATATATATATATATATATACTAGCTGTTGGGGTGGCGCTTCGCGCCACCCCAACACCTAGTTGGTGGGGGCGCTTCGCGCCCCCCCCCCCCAAGCCCCCCAGCGCGCGTAAGTCGTTACGCGCCATATTAGTTACGCGCCATTGTAGTTGTGTCCCTATGTCCCACCTGTGAATATAGATAGATATATATATATATATATATATATATATATGTTTTTAACTACGTAAAAATTGCGAATATACAACATTCTTTGCTGTCCCATTGTCTGTGCATATAAATAGATTGTCAGGTTTACCGACTCTTGAACGTGTGCCCCCCGGTGTCCCGGTCATCATTTATATTCCATGTGTTCCGGTCGTCATTTATGTCCCGGTGTCCCAGTCTGTGAATTCTCTTTGAGGGTCCCGGGCGTCATTGATATTCCTTGTGTCCCGGTGTCCCGGTCGTCATTCGCGTCCCGGTGTCCCAGTCTGTATATACATTCGTTTTTGAATTGGTCTTTTTTTTAGGTTTTAGTTTTCTGCCTTTTTTTTTAGTTTTTTTTAGTTATACCTCATGATTCTAATGATTGCCCTTGAGCTTTGTTGATGGTGATTGCTAATCGAACATTCTCTGTGTCCCCATCGTCATTTATATATCCCCCTGTGCCCCCCGGCGTCCCCGTTGTAGTTGTGTCCCTGTGTCCCGGTCGTCATTTATATTCCCTGTGTCCCGGTCGTCATTTGTATTCCGGTGTCCCAGTCTGTATATACATTCGTTTTTGAAATGGTAAATGATGAAATAAATTTTTGTATTTTTCCCCTTTTTTTCTTTTTAGTTTTTTTTTGGTTTTTACATTTTTTTAGTTTTTTTTTCTTTTTTCTTTTTAGTTTTTTTTTTATTTTTTTAGTTTTGTTTTTCTCCTTTATTTTTCTTTTTGTTTCCTTTTTTTAGTTTTTTAACATGACGTCAGCCGACACAGAAACATGACGTCACCTGATCCACAGATCCACAGAAAGACAACTGATTTTTATATATATATAGATATATATATATATATATATATATATATATATATATATATATATATATATATATATATATATATATATATATATATATATATATATATATATATGTTTTTAACTACGTAAAACTTGCGAATATACAACATTCTTCGCTGTCCCATTGTCTGTGCATATAAATAGATTGTGAGGTTTACCGACTCTTGAACATGCAACACATAATTGTTCATGGGAAAAACAATCCGTATTCAGATCTATACCTCATTATTCTAATGATTGCCCTTGAGCTTTGTTGATGGTGATTGTTAATCGAATATTCCCTGTGTCCCCGTCGTCATTTATATATCCCCCCTGTGCCCCCCGGCGTCCCCGTTGTAGTTGTATCCCTGTGTCCCGGTCGTAACTTATATTCCCTGTGTCCCGGTCGTCATTTGTGTCCCGGTGTCCCAGTCTGTAATTTCTCTTTGGGTGTCCCGGTCGTCATTTGTATTCCCTGTGTCCCGGACATTCCCTGTGTCCCGGTCGTCATTTATATATCCCCCCTGTACCCCCCGGCGTCCCCGTTGTAGTTGTGTCCCTGTGTCCCGGTCGTCATTTATATTCCCTGTGTCCCGGTCGTCATTTGTGTCCCGGTGTCCCGGTCTGTTAATTTCGTCAGTCGACAAACATGACGTGAGTCGACAAACAACTTCATGACGGCATAATGCTCAATCCTTGTAATGACGTCAGTCGACAAACATGCATGACGTCAGTCAACACACAACACACAAACAACTTGTATATATATATATCTATCTATATATATAAAAATAAGTTGTCTGTCTGTCTGTGGATGTGTGGATGGATGTGTCAGGTGACGTCACCTGAAAAAACTGGATCAGGTGACGTCAAAACTGAAAAAACTAAAAAAAGGCAAAAACTACAAAAAAAACTAAAAACTAATAAAAAAAATAAAAAAGCTAAAAAACTAAAAAAACTATAAAGGTAAAAACCAATAAAAAACTAAAAAAAAAACTGAAAAAACTAAAAAAAGGCAAAAACTACAAAAAAAAACTAAAAACTAATAAAAAAAGTAAAAAAGCTAAAAAACTAAAAAAACTAAAAAAAGGTAAAAAACTAAAAAAAATAAAAAATAAAAAAAAACTAAAAAAAAGGAAAAAACTGAAAAATAAGCTAAAATAAAGGTAAAAACCAATAAAAAACTAAAAAAAAAAAGGAAAAAACTAATAAATGACGACACTCAAAGAGAAAGCGACCAGGACAAAAAACTAAAAAAAAGGCAAAAACTACAAAAAAACTAAAAACTAATAAAAAAATAAAAAAGCTAAAAAACTAAAAAAACTAAAAAAAGGTAAAAAACTAAAAAAACTAAAAACTAAAAAAAAACTAAAAAAGGTAAAAACTAAAAGAACTAAAAAAGAAAAAAATAAATGACGACACTCAAAGAGAAAGCGACCAGGACAAAAGGAATGTTCGATTAGCAATCAACAAAGCACCGGGACACAGGGAGTATAAATGACGACCAGGACACAAGTAAAAAAAAAAATTAACAAAACTAAAAAGAAGGTAAAAACTACAAAAAAACTAAAAAGAAAAAAAAACTAAAAACTAATAAAAAAACTAAAAAATCTAAAAATCTAAATAAACTAAAAAAGAAAAAAAAAGCACAGGGAATATAAATAACGACCGGGACACAGGGACACAACTACAACGGGGACACCGGGGGAAACAGGGGGATATAAATGACGACCGGGACAAAAAAACTAAAAAGAAATAAAAACTAAAAACTAATAAAAAAAACTAAAAAATCTAAAAATCTAAATAAGCTAAAAAAGAAAAAAAAAGGAAAAAAATAAAGGAGAAAAACAAAACTAAAAAACGAATGTATATACAGACCGGGACACCGGGATACAAATGATGACCGGGACCCGGGACACAGGGAATATAAATGACGACCGGGACACAGGGACACAACTACAACGGGGACACCGGGGGAAACAGGGGGATAACCTGACAATCTATTTATATGCAAAGACAATGGGACAGCAAAGAATGTTGTATATTCGCAAGTTTTACGTAGTTAAAACCATATATATATATATATCTATATTCACAGGTGGGACATAGGGACACAACTACAATGGCGCGTAACTATTATGGCGCGTAACGACTTACGCGCGCGGGGGGGCTTGGGGGGGGGCGCGAAGCGCCCCCACCAACTAGGTGTTGGGGTGGCGCGAAGCGCCACCCCAACAGCTAGTATATATATATATATATATATATATGTATATATATATATATATATATATATATATATATATATATATATATATATATATATATATATATCAAACAGTTCGTGGTGACGAACTGTAGTTAGGAACGACCCGACTCAATAGTAACCAAAACTTTAAAAAACAGAATTTTGATACCAATAGTTACATCAAAGGATCGCAGTTTAATGCAAGTTTCATCATGTTTAGTCTTACCCATCAAAAGTGACGATCCTGAGAAAATTTACCTTATTTTAGAAAACAGGGGGAAACACCCCCTAAAAGTCATAGAATCGAAAATCACACTATCAGATTCAGCGTATCAGAGAACCCTATAGTAGAAATTTCAAGCCCTTTTTCCCAGGGGTGATCGTATCGACCCAGAGGCCCTAGAATTTTGCGAGAGGGCTCATTCTAACGGAAATGAAAAGTTCTAGTGCCCTTTTTATGTGACCAAAAAAATTGGAGGGCACCTAGGTCCCCGCCCCACGCTCATCTTTTTCCAAAGTCGTCGGATTAAAATTCTGAGATAGCCATTTTATTCAACATAGTCGGAAAACCTTATAACTATGTCTTTGGAGACGACTTATTCCCCGTCCCCGTGGGAGGGTCTGCAATTTACAAACTTTGACCAGTGTTTACATATAGTAATGGTTATTGGGAAGTGTACAGACGTTTTCAGGGGGATTACTGTTTTAAAAAGTAGAGTTGAGAGAAAGAGTCGAACTTAAGCGCAAAGAGCGAGGCGTTGATGAGGGAACAGCCCCTTTCATATACGGAACAATTTAACTTAAAACTTCGTTTTAAGTTTTAATGTCGCTCCTTACTTTCAGTTAAAAAAATACTTTTTTTTAAATTTAATTATAAACAAGGCCAAAGAAGTAATTAGCAAATTTTCAGGGGACCAAGCATCAAAACTATTCGGCTATCCTTTGTCTATACATCTAATATACGATATGCATCAAACGGAAATTCAGTAGAGAAAGGAGGACCCACCCCCCTAAAAACACAACAAAAATTAAGAACCAACCTAAAGCTTCGAGCTCCGCCTCAAGCTCACTTTCATCGACATCAGGGGTAGCATAGCTTCTTGACAGAACTTCTTGAACTTCATTTGCATCTTCAAGTAAGTCAGCTAAATCATCTTGTAGATCCTAAAATGATTTATATACCTTAGCAAAGCCGCGCCTGATTCGACCCATAGACATGAACAACCCGTAGGGAAATTATCCTATGTTATTTGGAAAACAATTTCAAGCAAGAGCCCTTCCAACTCATCAAAAGAAATCCCCCCCCCTTCGTACATCAATGTTAAAACTATATCAAAAATACAGCAATATAGACTATTAAAGTTGCTACAATACCACCATAGCTTTTAATTTGCAATCGAATGAGCCCTTCACCCAATTGTTTCTACGATTATTCCATTTATATAACTGTGATTATAAAAACATAGACTTATCGCTCTTTATTGTGTAAACGCTTCTGTGTTAATTATGATTTTATTAATTTCTATATGAAACATGTTTTAGTTAGTAAATGTAATTTTACTTATAAGTAAAAGTGATTAATTTCATTAATAGCAGTAATTTACTTTTTGTTTTTAATTTTTTAGATAATTATTAGTAACACGTAGTTCTCTATAAAACAAGAAATTTAACTTCTCCTCAAATTTAATCCTAAATTTATTTAACTGCATTTGGAGAAAACATAAAAGTGAAAAGAAGCCAAAAGTCTATTTCCCTCCAACCATAAGTAATTCTTTGTATAACATGTTTCGCGGCACTGCGCACATCAGAAGTGTCAAATACAGCACTGGACCTTTTACCAGTCCAACCACAAAGTTTTACACATTGTAGGATCAAATGTAATGAGTGAAATACTTCTTGCCGTAAAGAGATGATTCTCATGGATTGGCAGTAGCAAACAAAGCAATTTTTACTTGCCATATTCTCATTCAGGTAATCAGTATGAGCTAAAAGTCTACAGATTTGTCTGGTCTGCTTGATAAACGGTGGCAGCAGGCGTGAAAGCTCATCAGGATGAGGGTAGCGGGTGCACATGCAGATGACGTCATTGGCCAAGCCTTTTTTTTAAAGATAGCAGTTATTACTTGACTGGGCTGCATCATGTCCTACAGACCTTGTTCTGGAGCAACAGGAGTGGCAAAAAATTATTTCTCGGATCCCCAGCATAAAGCAGATAAACATTTTTGGTAACAGTTCTTATGCAAAACTAACACTAACATAAAGGGACAAAGCATTCACTCGTCTACGTCTTATTTATCTACTAATCTTAAATCATTCCGCAGCAAGGTAACATTTTCCATTAAAGGACTAATCGATTAACTCTTGACTCCTCTTTTATGCGTCATCTACACATACTACGTGTTGTACACAAATAGAATTTTACGAATTTGCAAATGCGAGTTGTTTGATCAAAAGAATTTACAAGAAAATGTGCATAAGGAAAATTAAGGATTACTTTCCCTGTACATTTCTTTTTTACTTAAAAACGAGAAAATTTATTACATTCATAATGAAATATAATATTTTTTATGTGTTTGGTTGGTCATGTTTAATTTGATAAAGGGTTCCATCTCCTATTTCTTCAAACAATTGAAAAACTCACTTTACTTCGTTGAATTTTTTTCAATTCTATCTATCATTGTCTATTTCCCTCCAACCATAACTTTGAAAAATGAAAACTGAAAATTAATAATATTTGCGAGGCATCAGAAAGTTTTGCATAACGAAAAGTTTGAAATAGCACATCAAACTGGGTCTTTCACGCCAAACGATCCACCTCACAAATCGTTTTGATTCTCTGTATTTTTCTGGCAAAGCGTAAATACGTTTCTCACAGTGCATTTATCCTCAAAAATTCAGAGTACGTGGGATTTGTGATTATGCTGAGCGCAATATCGGACGATCGAACGAATGGGTTATATATATATATATATATATATATATATATATATATATATATATATATATATATCCAAGCTGACATGGAGGAACATAACATATGGTAACCGAAAATTTAAAACCGTATTTTGAAAAAAGACTGTCAAATGAGAAAACTTTTTTCATGTAGATATTATTCAAGAATTAAAACTATTACACAGGTTTATCTTGATAATTAGTCAATTAGTCAACAATCTTGATAATTACAGTATTAGTCAACAACTAGTCAATTCACGACTGCTATAGAAAACAGAAGTTTACTTCTAATTCGTCCAAGCTGACATGGACGGACAGCAGCCCATTGTAACCGAAAATCTAAAAATACTACATTTTTAGCAAGAATTTTCGGTTACTATGGTTACTTTCAGCATATTTAGGTCACCCACAGTAACCATAAATCAAAAAACGCTCTAAAAAAGACAGTCAAATGAGAAAATTTCTTTCATTTAGAGATGATTCAAGAATGATAACTATCACACAGGTTTATCTTAGTAGCAGTAATGAGTCAAAAACGTTTTTCTGTGTTGGTTCAAAAACAAGTGCTGTCAAAAAAAGATTTTACTTCTGAATAACCCATGGTGATTGGACGAAAGTCAAAAGCGTTTTTCTATCTCGGTTCAAACACAAGTGCTGTCAAAAACACGAGTTGAATTCAAAATCTCCCAGGCTGGCCTGGGAGAATGGCTTATGTTTATATCTATATCCAAGCTGACTTGGACGAAAAATAACCCGTAGCAACCGAAAATTTTAAAGCACATTTTGAAAAAAAAGACCTCCAAATGAGAAATTTTTTTTTTATTTAGAGATGTTTCAGGAATTATATGAGTTCACCTTAATACCAATAGCACGTCAAAAAAGTTTTTTGGTGTTGGTTGGACACAAGTTCGAAGGCCATGCCTAAAATTACGGGAAAAGAAATACACTTGCCAAAGTACCTATAATTCAGCTGAAATTCGAGGCAGCAAATATAACATGTCAGTTCAGCTGAACGCACTTTTAGCATTTTCGATTCTAGTCGAAACTAAACATTTTACTCAGTAAAGCAATGTAGATGACTTGATATCACCTTCATGCGCCTACGAGATGCAGGATCGTTACCTGCTAAGACCGTTACGATATGAAAACAGAAGTCTAGGACATACAGAAGGAAATACGGTTAAACTGTGTTAATGTATTACCTAAGAAAAGGAAGTACCGTAAAATGGGGTCACTTTGCCCACGTGTGTGACTTTGGCCCAAGCCTGGATTAAGAGTTTTAAAGGATTGCCGTTTATCACAGGTAACGAATTATGCCTTCCTTTTTTCACAGGTTGAACAAATACTATCACGGAAAAGAATGGGCTTAAGCACTGAGTAACATACCGTGAAGTAGACCTCTGAAAAATAAATATATGTACAGAGGACTTTTCTGTAAATTTTAAACTTCCTGAAAATTTGGCTGGTGACAAGCACTGGGTAAAAGGTTTAAATTTGCTTTTTTTACAGGTACACAGAGAAATCAACAGTGACTACAATGCCGTGTTACATTCTCTTCGATACCACCAAGGAGCAGCTCCACATCAAATTTCACAGAAACCACACCAGAAAAAAAATATGGGGTGAAATTGACCCACATATTTTAGTAAAGAAGAAGGCGATTCGACTGCTGTTTTTCATGATCAGTCGACACTAACTTTTTTTTTCAGATTCAAACAAATGTGAAGATGCCGAGATCATACATAAGAGAATTTGGGGCCCGAACGTGCAGGGACTACAGTGACCAAAAATTACAAGATGCTCTATCAGCTATTAGAAGTGGTCGAATGACACAAAGAGAGGCAGAGGAGACATTCCAAATACCCAGAAGCACTTTGAAAAACAAACTCACCCATTCTCACCCTCTTAGCCCCAGGGGTATCACAGTGCTGAGTGAGGAGGAAGAGGGGTTGATAGCAAACGCTGCAATTAAACTCTCCGAGTTTGGTTTCCCATTGGACAGATTTGAAATGAAGAAGTTGGTTTAGTCTTATCTCAACAGTCATGGAAAAACTGTTGTGAAATTCTCAAACAACATTCCTGGCGATGACTGGTTCCGGCTGTTTCTTTCAAGGAACAAAGTCCTAAGTGAGAGATTTGCCAGCAATATTAAACAATCTAGAGCAGCTATCGGAGCAGAAGCAGTTAACAAATACTTTGATCATTTGCAGCGGGAAGTTGATGGAGTACCACCTGAGAATGTGTGGAACTACCACGAGACTAACCTTACAGATGACCCAGGGAATAAAAAAGTAGTGACGAAACGTGGAAGTAAGTACCCTGATAGAATACTGAACTCGACAAAATCTGCTATTTCCGTAATGTTTACTGGTAACGTAGCAGGGGAAGTGCTGCCTCCTTATGTGGTGTACAAAAGCAAGAAATTGTGGAATACATGGGTCCAAGGAGGGCCTAAAGGTTGTAGATTCAACAGATCCAGGTTTACACTCAGTCTGTTGCCCTGGTTGAAGAAGCTCCCTGGGAAAAAGGTAGTAATCGGCGACAATTTGTCCTCGCATTTCAATGTGGACATTATCAGACAATGTGAACAAGAAAACATTAGCTTTGTAGCGTTGATCCCGAACTCCATGCATCTTACTCAGCCGCTCGATGTGGCCTTCTTTCGGCCAATGAAAGTGAAGTGGAGGCAGATCCTGACAAGATTCAAGACACGTGGTGAAGGTCAAAAAGAAGTTTCGTTGCCTAAAGAGCATTTTCCTAGGCTTTTAAAGGAGCTGACAGATTCGCTGATGGATGCAAATGGAGCACAAGACCTGATCTCTGGCTTTGCAAAAAGTGGAATAGTACCTTTGGACAGAACGAAGGTTCTCAGTCGTTTGCCTTCGGCATCATCAATAGAAGGTTCAGTAGATGTCCTCAATAAGAAAGTTCTTGACATGCTGACAGACATGCGCGGAACCAACGAACCCAAAAGGACAGAAAAAAAGAAACGTCTTGATGTTCCTGCTGGAAAAAGTTACTCTGTCGAAGACTTCCGTTTCGAAGCTTCAGAAACAGAAGAAGCCGAGACGAGGATGCTTGAGGAAGGAGTTCACCCTGATCAAGTCAGACTGAAAAGAAAGAGAACTGGTGCTTCCATTCCTATGAAAAAGAAAGCTGTAGTCCCAAAAGGAAAGAAGATTGCTAACAATAGAAACAAGGAACCGGAACCAGAAACCTCGTCTGAAGATGAAGGAGAGCAAGAGACTCTGCCTGGAATCGTGATCTACAATCATCTAAAACCGGGCGATTTTGTTCAGTTTGAATATGAAGAAGAGAGGTCCCCAGGAGAAGTTACTCAGCTTGATCACAAGAATAAAAGGCTAAAGATAAAAGCTATGGCTGTGGCTGGAGTGAAGAAGTGGAAGTGGCTAGAAGAAGTGGATGAGATCTGGTATGGACAGCTTGATCTCCTAAAGCCACTAAATCCACCTGCCATGTCTAACACTTGTTCATCATCTAGATCACTAGTGTTTGAATTCCCAGATTTCTGAGGGATTTTGTGGTTGTTGCAGTTTGAGTTCTTTTCATCCTTGAAGTTGATTTTAGACGACTTTCCAATATCGTACCGGTACCGTACCTAGTGAGTTTCTTGAATATTTAACCGGACATTGTTACACACCCATGATCAGAGCTGTGACCTCTTGGAAGTACCAAATCAGTAGCTTAGTTTTTTATATATTTGAAGAATAAAATGTCTAATGAAGAAAGTTTTTTTTTAAACTATTTCGTGGGCCAAAGCCACCCCTCAGGAATACTGACATTACTCCTATAGTCCAAAAGCACCTTAAAATAGGGATTAAAAAGGTTTGGGATAAAGTCTTTGGCCCCCCAAAAAAAATGTTTCCTATGACTGTTTTTTTAAGCAAGGTAATCAACAGCAGTATGGTGTTATGCACTAACGCAATTTAAATCGCGACAAAAGCTCAACCCGTTCAAAAGTTAGAGACTAAAAACCATGAAAATTGTGCAAAGCCAACCCATTTTACGGTATTATCTAAAGAAATAGCAAAGAAAAGAAAGAGTTGGAGAAAATGACAGATAAAAGAGCGGAAAAGTCATATTTTTTTATATATATAAAAATACATAGAAATTCCCCCCCCCCCCCCCAAAAAAAAACAGTGAGATTTGCCAATAGTGGAACTAACATAAAACGGAAAACCTAACACATTAGAAAAACAAATATTTGACCCCATTATAAAACCTTTAAATTTCTTTGCTCTAAGCGTAATGCTTGTCTAACGCAGAAACAGACAGTTGGGGAATTCTAAACTAACGTTTATGGCCTGCGTAACGAAAAAAAACTCGTTGGTTAATCGAAAGCTACGTGGATATACATTCCCATGAAAGGTCTTGATTTTAACTTGGTCAAACAAAACATGGGCTTCCGGTTCGATTTGCGCATTATTTAGTGTCATTCGAGTAACCGAGAAGGACCCACCCTCCTTTGTTAGTATCATATCAGTCGGTTTCACGATACCTAAGGCATTTGGAGCATCAACGTCAACAACCAACTCGTAATTTTGTCAAATTTCATGATTACGTCACGGCGTGTGAAGAATCCAATATTCCTGACCAACAGGACATACCTAAGGAAGGGGACAAAAACGAAGACGAGGCCGAAGAACCGTGAGTAACAATCCATCTGAAAGTGTTCACGTCACCTTCAATTTTGCTTTGAAGAAAAACTGAGATCAGTCAATTACGAGAAGAAATAACCAAGCTCAGAGCCTTACGAAAAGGCTGCAGTTGAACAAAAATTTCAAAATGAAATGAAACAACAAAGTATACCGACATATTTTTGGAAAAAAGAAACATGAATCATTCTTGAAGGTTTTAAATTTGCACATGCATATGCTAATGCTCGTGTAAATAAAGGCATTTATATTAATTTTATTTTCTTTTTTTTTTTGCCTTTTCACCTTTCATCTTTTAAATATATTTATTAACCTTTTAACTATACTTACATAAAATTTAACTTTTTTCTGCGTTTGAATTGCTCCGTCTTATTCTGGAAGATAAATAAAGATCTAATAAGAGCCATTTTATGCATAAACAGATCTGTATTTAGGGCTAATTGCTTTAGCCTGGTTTAATTGTCCTTTAAGATTACACCCAAGACTAATTTCCACTTTATAAGGGCTGTAATAAATAGGACCTTACTTCTAAGTCATCCAGGCTGACTTTCTTGAATTCTTTTTTCATATCTTTCACGCCCATTTGCATAGCTTTGACAGTAGTCTGCGTATCTTTCAACATTTGAGTTGTATAGCTGGCTTGTTCCATATTGAATGACTGGTTTCTCATACTTTCGAGTTGCTGCTCGTAACTAAAATAAATAAACAATATCAAACACAACACAGGTTGGAAGACTAAGATGGTGTGTCCAACAGAAAACTTCAATAATAGCACCTAGCAATTGAACTCCCTTACAAGGCAGCTAGACAACGCTTCATTTAGCAAATTCTAAGAAATAAATGAAAGTAATTTATAGACAATGTATCTAAAGGAATATATCTAAAATTTGTAAAAGTTTTTCCACTTAAGAACTGTTGTTGGATTTCCATTTAGATATTAGAAAAATTTGAAGATCCTTTACCGTATACCGTAAAAAATACCATAGTCTTGTGCAGTAATTTTCTATTTTTTTTTTTTAAATTCTGAGAGTTAATATATATCTTGTAGATTGAGGGATGGTCCTTACATTTGCCCTGTGTGTGTAGAGATGGATGAGTCTTTGCATCATTTTTAAGGGGAATGAACGGAGTTGAGTAAGTTGCACTTGGAAATATTTAGTAGGGAAGTCTGGGGGAGAGATTGGATTTTAGAAAATTTGAAAAGTAGGTGTTACTTAATTACAAACAATATCAGAAAGTTCGTCCGGGTAGGTATGAGGCATCGTGATGATTTTCTTAAATTATCAGTTTTAGTGTTTTTTCAGTTCACGTTATGTTGCTGTATTCTTTCGCTCGTTTTGTGTATGTCACCATGGCCCAATTGGGCTCTCGTGCAAATAAATTTATCTATCTATCTATAGGAGAATCATTCAGATTGAACTTGGACATAAAATTTTGTCTTCTTTAGGGCTGAAGCTATCCTGACCCCCATTCTATGGACGCCCTTGAATATAGTTGTACCTTAAACTATCCTTTAATTAAAAGACCCTTTTCCTGCTATTTTTATTATTTTGGTTGTAAAACTCTTTGAAGCTTAGAACATTTCCTATGACTGACATGTAACTTGGTACCTCATTTTGTCTTTAGAATTTTTCACAAGGTAGAAAACCCCTAAAATTTACAGAAAAATTCCCTGAAATTAACAGACCGATTTTAGGTAGATCTGTGACGATGAGTATGTTTCAAACGAAAAAAAATCAATCACGATAGAGAGAGAGGTACCTCAGTTAAGATGGACAATTTCTAAACATCACGGGTAGTAATTTGTTTAATAATTAATGAGATTACTGATAAGTTTTGGTGCACCTAGGAAAATAACAAGAAAAAACCGAAAATAAAAAGGACCGTAACTGATGTTTCCGGTCACTTTTTAACCTCGGGAAATCACCAAAACTAATTTTTATTGAACCAGACTCACAAATACTGATTTCAAGATTCGTTGATACACTGAAAGGACAACGCTATAAGGAAGAAGCAAAGATTGCTGGACGTAGAAAGTTTGTTGAATATACCCTAAAAATAATTCCTCCCTCGGACAATTCATGAAGGTAAGAAATTACACAAGGGAAAACGTCAAATAACCACAAGCTATAGCAAGGAAAACAGAAGGCCAGCCGAAACAAGAAAATCAGCAGAAAAAATGAACGCATAAAAATTAGAAATAACAAAAATAAATAAATTCTTACTTAAGTTTTGAATTATAAATTCAAATACGGGCCATATATATTATAAATTTACGGGCCATGGAGCCTTATGGAGACCACTGGAATGGTACTCTTGTAAATATTTGTGTTGTAATTATACAAGGAACTGAACTGAACTGAAATTAAATAATGAATATGCTACTACTGCTAACTACAAACAACTCACCAAAGCACAAAACCACCTGAGACCAACACAGCTGCATACACTCCTCCTCCATCCCGATCTATTCAAAGCCTCTTTCTTTACAGCCTCCAAGGAAGTTCCCATTTCCCATAAATCTTTCGTAACATCCCCCCCACTCCATTCGAGGAAGACATACTTTCCTTGAAGCCCTACACGGTTGGCCGGAAAGGACAATTTGTCATCCTTCATACGCAGAACGTACCCTAGCAATTTCAACGTTTCACTCATTATAGCCCTAGAAAGCAGGATTGAACCAGCTTACTGTTTGAGATACGGTCAGTCAGCCGGGTACCTAATACAATCCGTAGGCAATTTCTCTGGAAAACATCTAGAAAATTTTCCTTTGTTTTTAAGAGCGCCTATTCTTCAGAACCATATTTAGTCACTGTCACTACCGTAGCATCCAATTTTCTAATCTTGGTTTGCAGACTTATCCTTCTATTCTTCTAAACTTTTTTTAGCTGTGAAAAAACACCCTGAGCCTTGGCTATTCTACTTTTAACATCTTTAGTAAACCCACCGTCTTTACCAATAATACTTTTAAGGTTAGAGAAGCTGTCCACTCGATCGATCTTTTCGTTACCCAACGTACCTTATCATCTTCGCTTATTCTTCTACTTATTCAATCCCATGAACGGCTCTCTTTTCAGCTTTAAAACTGATAATTCATGGTTATTTTGTGGACAAATTCAAAACGAAACTGATTTGGTAATATTAGGACTAAATAATAACTTCAGAAATGAACGAGTTATAAATTAGTCCGTTAATTTTTAATATTGCTAAATGACTTTTTGTTTACTAAAATAACATCCCATTTCTTGATTAATATTTGAGATAATCTAAATAATATACGGAACATTATCGACATCACAGCTGGTGGAGGACTATTCGGAGCCTTACAAATTAGTTTCTTATTTTCAACAAGCTATTTAATGATTTTTTTAGATCTTAAACAATACTTAGTTTCTTTTGCCTGGGCTTGGTGTTTTGAGTAAAACGCTATTTTTCACAATCCAACAAACCTAGAAATATCATAAGCCAGTTTATTTGGGCGAGTTTTGTATATATATGCTACATAGGCCGAGAAGTGAAAATTTTGTTTTGTTAGTTATACTGTACATCGGATAGTGACCAAAAATCCTTTTACATCACAACAGGGAGGGGAAGTAAATATGAGTATCGGGACAACATCGAATTTAAAATTACAACGTTTCCCTCGATAAGAAGGCTTGAAATACGAAATTTTATTGACTTACTTCAACATGTCTCCACTGCTAGCTTTATAAACGTGACTTTCTACGTGACGGGGAGGTGAAGGTGGTGTGAACATAGAAGAAGGCGAATAACTATGCTTTTCAGTTTTATATTTCATTTGTGTTCTCGCACAAAATTTCATTTCACTTGTAATCCTTTTTGGCATAGTTGGTACAAACAATGGGGAGGGGAAGTAACCCTTATGTTAGTCCCTCATGCTGTCTATATCAACGGTGAGGCGATATCCGACAGTATGGCTGGTTGACTTCAAACGTCTTTAGACAAAGGGACTGGACGTTTCAAACATCTTAGGTTAGCAAAAGACTCAAGTCAGCATTGAAACAAAAGTAAAGATCTATTAGGACAAATCACAAACGAAAAGATTTTTTAAGGTTTGTTTTGTTTTTATTTTGTCCTGAAGACTTTGATCTCTATTTTTTACTTGTTTTCTTTCTTTACGCTGAGGTCGATTCAGCGAAAGTCTCGACAAAAATACTGTCACTACTAACAACTCACTGCAGCGCCAAGCCACAGGGCAACACAGCTACACACGCTCCTCCTACTCCATCCCAAACCCTATTTGAACGTTTATTTATCCCAGTCTATTCAAAGCAACCCCGATCCCAAGAAGGATTGGGATGGTTTTTCACCATCCCAAGAAGTTCCAATGTCCCTTAAATCCTTCCTTACGACCTTCCTCCACCCCCTTTGCGACAACCTGCTTTTCTTTGGCCCTAGATGGGTGGCCGGCAAGGAGGATCTTTTACAATCCTTGATTCAAAGATTGTGTTCTGGTCATCTAAACCTTTTTCTCATTATAGCCCTAGAAAGTGGGATTATCGGATAGAACCACTGAAATATTTAAATTCTATTCTTCTTTTTAGCACCGAGTGGAATTATCCTTGTTTTTTTTTTCGTCACAATTTTTTTCGTTTTATCATGTTTGTGTGGCACAGCCAGTGTGGTCTTAGATACTACGGTCTATCAAGGTGTTATTTGCTCTGTCCAATTAAATGCACGTAGAAACTAGGCCTTAAAAACCAAAGAAGCCAGAATGCTGAACGCATTAAACCACTACTGTCTCGAATATTCTTAGCGTTAACTACACTTGGTCAAAACAACCAAATGAAGAGGTGAACAGAACCCGTGTCCAGCAAAAAGAGCTTTCAATGATAATAAAAACAAAACGCTGAGAAAGGGAGTGGCTAAATATCACAATGCCATTGACCGAAACAAGGGTCATCCTAAGTAGTTTCAGCACTAGTGCTGGGGAGCTGGAGCGTCAAACTCCCACATATAGTAAAGTAACTCCCAGCTTATCGTTTTCGAACTTAGCATTCTTACTAACTACACGAAGCTCCTATGGAAGTACATTTTATTTTGGCATTCCAAAATTTATCTTTATTTACCCCCCCCCAAAAAAAAAAAGTCACAAACTTGGTAAGGATAAAATAAAATGATTTGCACTACCAACATTCACCAGTTACCACAAAGCCTAATTTAGATACTAGTAGGCCTGCAATATAATATCAAATATTACTTACGTTTTCCTCTGCTTTAAAACCCTCATGGCTCTGAGTTTCACTGCATTCTTTGATGGTCCTTCTCGCATTTTCTTCATCTGTTCCTTGTATTTCCGAAGCTCATTATCAAGCTGTGCAATTTTCTTCTCCACATTATCTGCCCTTTCATCGACCTAAAAATGGAAACTCGCAAAAATAAAAAGAAGCTAAATTGAATATTTTAGCAACTTTACTTCTAAATACCAATTTTAGCGGATTAATTTTTTATCAGGGGAAAAAAAAACTTTTCAATACAACATAGAAAAGATAGGGTTCTACAAGTAGTGGAGGAAAGATACAGATAAAAATGGTCAAACCTCGGGGAAATTGCAACAGAATTTTTTTTACACCAAAATGTTCAGAAAAATCAGTTTAATCACACAAAAAAATCCCCCCGAGTCTCCCCTACACAAGCATCCCAAATTTGCCCTTGAAGGGGAAAAATGAGGGGAAAAATTCCACTTTTGTGTTTATAAATATTCCTGAGTTTAAATAGTCGTTTCCTATCAAATCAAGTATGCCGACTCCAAACATGAATTCATGTTTTCCTTTTTTCCGTACTCTAATGCTCATTTCAACCCTTAAAGGGTGGGGGGGGAACTCGAAATTAAGAGGTTGTTGCACTATTTGGCCATTTCCTTTGGAATCAATGGCGGTAATTCGAAAATGCAGTTAAAAACTTGATTTTACGTGGTCAAGTACCTCATCTTACCTAAATTGGCTGTGAAAGTTGACCTACGTGAACTAGTTATTTTAATAATTTGTCGGTTGATTCACCATTTCCTATCAAGCTAGGAATGGTACCTTAGAATACGAGTTTCGAACAGTCTAATTTCAAACCAGCATTCCAGACTCCCCCTCCAGTTTGCGGTTTCCATTCCTTAGTGTCATTCTTTAGGTGATGTAATCAGTAGAGCCATCTACTATAGTACTTGCTAGATGATTGGCTCTCAAGGCAATATACAAGGTTTGTGCCATTTTATTTACTTCCGCAAAGAAAAGACAAAATAATAAACTGGGATCCGCGAGCGTTGATTAGAAGTATTTAGTGAGATAGTGTTTAAGATTATGCTTCTGATTTTGGAAAAGAGCGGATATTCATTTCTGCTTTTCAACTTCATTTGTGCAATACCATCTACTGTGTATCATTCAAGCTGAATTTGTTCTTCTAGGCGGCGATGGGTTGAATTCCGATTGGATTGTGCCTGGATTTACTGAACAAACAAGTTGTATGAAATAATCAGTCTCTTTTTCTTCTAGAACCGTCAATGAAGAAAACATGGTCTGCCCGATATGCCAAAGCAGCATCAAACCCGGTGAAAACTACTACTACTACTACTAATAACTCACTGCAGCACCAAGCCGCCTGAGGCCAACACAGCTACGCACGCTCCTCCTCCAACCTAATCTATTTAAAGCCTCCCTCTTTACACCCTCCCAGGAAGTTCCCATTTCCTTTAAATCCTTATTTATGACATCCTCCCAACCCAGACAAGGACGACCTGCAATCACCATCAACAAAGCTCAAGGGCAATCATTAGAATCATGAGGTATAGATCTGAATATGGATTGTTTTTCCCATGGACAATTATATGTTGCATGTTCAAGAGTCGGTAAACCTGACAATCTAAATAAATGACGACACTCAAAGAGAAAGCGACCGGGACAAAAGGAATGTTCGATTAGCAATCAACAAAGCACCGGGACACAGGGAGTATAAATGACGACCAGGACATAAGTAAAAAAAAATAAAAAAACTAAAAAAAAAGGTAAAAACTACAAAAAAACTAAAAAGAAAAAAATATATAAAATACGATGGATATATAAATGACGATGGCGACTCAGGGAATGGTCGATTAGCAATCACCATCAACAAAGCTCAAGGGCAATCATTAGAATCATGAGGTATAGATCTGAATACGGATTGTTTTCCCATGGACCATTATATGTTGCATGTTCAAGAGTCGGTAAACCTGACAATCTATTTATATGCACAGACAATGGGACAGCAAAGAATGTTGTATATTCGCAAGTTTTACATAGTTAAAAACATATATATATATATATATATATATATATATATATATATATATATATATATATATATATATATATATATATCTATATTCACAGGTGGAACATAGGGACACAACTACAATGGCGCGTAACTAATATGGCGCGTAACGACTTACGCGCGCGGGGGGGCTTGGGGGGGCGCGAAGGGGGGGCCCCCACCAACTAGGTGTTGGGGTGGCGCGAAGCGCCACCCCAACAGCTAGTATATATATATATATATATATATATATATATATATATATATATATATGTTTTTAACTACGTAAAACTTGCGAATATACAACATTCTTCGCTGTCCCATTGTCTGTGCATATAAATAGATTGTCAGGTTTACCGACTCTTGAACATGCAACATATAATTGTCCATGGGAAAAACAATCCGTATTCAGATCTATACCTCATTATTCTAATGATTGCCCTTGAGCTTTGTTGATGGTGATTGCTAATCGAACATTCCTTGTGTCCCGGTCGTCATTTATATATCCCCCCTGTGCCCCTGGCGTCCCCGTTGTAGTTGTGTCCCTGTGTCCCAGTCGTCATTTATATTTCCTGTGTCCCGGTGTCCCAGTCTGTAATTTCTCTTTGAGTGTCCCGGTTGTCATTTATATTCCCTGTGTCCCGGTCGTCATTTGTGTCCCGGTCTGTAATTTCTCTTTGAGTGTTCCGGTCGTCATTTATATTCCCTGTGTCCCGGTGTCCCGGTCGTCATTTGTGTCCCGGTCTGTAATTTCTCTTTGAGTGTCCCGGTCGTCATTTATATTCCCTGTGTCCCGGTGTCCCGGTCTGTAGTGTCATCTTATAATGACGTCATGATTGCCCTTGAGCTTTGTTGATGGTGATTGCTACTCGAACATTCCCTGTGTCCCGGTCGTCATCTATATATCCCCCCTGTGCCCCCGGCGTCCCGGTTGCAGTTGTGTCCCAGTCGTCATTTATTTTCCCTGTGTCCCAGTCGTTATTTGTGTCCCGGTGTCCCAGTCTGTAATTTCTCTTTGAGTGTCCCGGTCGTCATTTATATTCC
>NC_088871.1:3923553-3947297 GCF_032884065.1 Artemia franciscana
GAATTACAACATCTTTTCGACGAAAATAATAATTTAGTGCGTCTGTTCAAAACAGCCATCGATTTGATGCCTACTTATACGCATAAAATTGTTATTTCGCTGACAAAACGCCTCCTGGCCAACATGTGCGTAGATACAATGCTCCAACTATCGACGAAGTGGCCATCGTTATGGTCGGTGATCAGTTTTTACCTCGAGATATTATTCTCAGGGTTTCCACCACACGTGCTACAACTAAAAATAGGCCTACCAATAATACTTTTAAGAAATATAAACCCACCAAAGCTTTGCTATGGCACTCGACCTGCCGTAAAAAAAAACAATGGAAAACCTAATAGAGGCCACAATCTTGACAGGGCCTTTTGAGGGTGAGGCTGTTCTTATTCCTCGCATTCCCAAGATTCCAACGGATCTGCCTTTTCAATTTAAAAGATTGCAATTCCCAATTCGATTAGCATTTGCAATCACCATTAACAAAGCTCAAGGTCAATCATTAGAAAAATGTGGTATAGATCTTAATACTGATTGTTTTTCCCATTGACAATTGTACGTTGCATGTTCGAGGGTCGGTAAACCTGACAATCTATTTATATGCAGCGACAATTGGACAGCGAAGAATGTTGTATATTCGCAAGTTTTACGCAGTTAATTTATATTTTATCTCTCTATCTATCTATCTATCTATATAAAAACGAGTTGTATGTATGCATGTTTGTTTGTTTGTAAAAAGAGCGTTTGCATATGATGTCATTATTAGTACATACGGCTTTGTATATGCAGAGACAATGGGAAAGCCAAGAATGTTGTATATTCGCAATTTTTACGTAGTTTAACTCCTGCAGACGAAATGAATGCTTGCCTAAAAAATTCTAATTTATAGGCACACGTAAAAATATTAAAATTAACTACAAATATGCGTGTCCGATTGCAAAACGATGACTCTGGTCAAACAGTAGACTCAATTTCAGGACGTATACAACTACCTGCTGATTTCTGTAATTTAGTGACGTCCAAAAATGAATTGATTGAAAAAGTATTTCCGAATATTCTAAAAAATTATAAAAACAATAAATGGCTAAGTGAAAGAGCGATTCTCGCACCCAAAAATATAGACGTCCACGAAATCAACAATATTGTTTTGAACAAGATTCGAGACCAGGCAGTCCTTTACAAGTCAGTCGACACAGTTTTGGAACCAAATGAAGCGGTTAATTATCCATCTGAATTTTTAAATTCCATAGATCCTTCAGGGTTTCCACCACACGTGCTACAACTAAAAATAGGCGTACCAATAATACTTTTAAGAAATATCAACCCACCAAAGCTTTGCAATGGCACGCGACTTGCCGTAAAAAAAAAAACAATGGAAAACCTAATAGAGGCCACAATCTTGACAGGGCCTTATGAGGGTGAGGCTGTTCTTATTCCTCGAATTCCCATGATTCCAACGGATCTGCTTTTTCAATTAAAAAGATTACAATTCCCAATTCGATTAGTATTTGAAATCACCATTAACAAAGCTCAAGGTCAATCATTAGAAAAATGTGGTATAGATCTTAATCCTGATTGTTTTTCCCATGGACAATTGTACGTTGCATGTTCGAGGGTCGGTAAACCTGACAATGTATTTATATGCAGCGACAATTGGACAGCGAAGAATGTTGTTTATTCGCAAGTTTTACGCAGTTAATTTGTATTGTATCTATCTATATAAAAACGAGTTATGTGGATGCATGTTTGTTTGTTTGTAAAAAGAGCGTTTGTATATGACGTCATTATTAATACATACGGCTTTGCATATGCACAGACAATGGGAAAGCCAAGAATGTTGTTTATTCGCAATTTTTGCGTAGTTTGAAACACATATATAAATCTATCTATATTCACAGGTGGGACACAGGGACACAACTACAATGGTGCATAACTAATATGGCGCGTAACGACTTACGCGCGCGGGGGGGCTTGGGGGGGCGCGAAGCGCCCCACCAACTAGGTGTTGGGGTGGCGCGAAGCGCCACCCCAACAGCTAGTATATATATATATATATATATATATATATATATATATATATATATATATATATATATATATAAAAATAAGTTGTCTGTGTGTGGATCTGTGGATGGATCAGGTGACGTCACCTGAAAAAACTGGATCAGGTGACGTCAAAACTGAAAAAACTAAAAAAAGGCAAAAACTACAAAAAAAAACTAAAAACTAATAAAAAAAATAAAAAAGCTAAAAAACTAAAAAAACTAAAAAAAGGCAAAAACTACAAAAAAAACTAAAAACTAATAAAAAAGCTAAAAAACTAAAAAAACTAAAAAAAGGCAACAACTACAAAAAAAACTAAAAACTAATAAAAAAAATAAAAAAGCTAAAAAACTAAAAAAACTAAAAAAACTAAAAAAAGGTAAAAAACTAAAAAAAAACTAAAAAAAGGAAAAAACTGAAAATAAGCTAAAATAAAGGTAAAAACCAATAAAAAACTAAAAAAAAAACTGAAAAAACTAAAAAAAGGCAAAAACTACAAAAAAAACTAAAAACTAATAAAAAAAGTAAAAAAGCTAAAAAACTAAAAAAACTAAAAAAAGGTAAAAAACTAAAAAAAATAAAAAATAAAAAAAACTAAAAAAAAGGAAAAAACTGAAAAATAAGCTAAAATAAAGGTAAAAACCAATAAAAAACTAAAAAGAAAAAAAGGAAAAAACTAAAAAAAATTTTCATCTAAAAAACTAAAAAAAACTAAAAAGGTAAAAACTAAAAGAACTAAAAAAGAAAAAAATAAATGACGACACTCAAAGAGAAAGCGACCAGGACAAAAGGAATGTTCGATTAGCAATCAACAAAGCACCGGGACACAGGGAGTATAAATGACGACCAGGACATAAGTAAAAAAAAACAACTATCTATATATATAAAAATAAGTTGTCTGTGGATCTGTGGATCGTGGATCAGGTGACGTCACCTGAAAAAACTGGATCAGGTGACGTCAAAACTGAAAAAACTAAAAAAAGGCAAAAACTACAAAAAAAACTAAAAACTAATAAAAAAGCTAAAAAACTAAAAAAACTAAAAAAAAGGCAAAAACTACAAAAAAAAACTAAAAACTAATAAAAAAAATAAAAAAGCTAAAAAACTAAAAAAACTAAAAAAAGGTAAAAAACTAAAAAAACTAAAAACTAAAAAAAAATAAAAAAGCTAAAAAACTAAAAAAACTAAAAAAAGGCAAAAACTACAAAAAAAACAAAAAATAATAAAAAAGCTAAAAAACTAAAAAAAAACTAAAAAAAGGCAAAAACTACAAAAAAAAATAAAAACTAATAAAAAAAATAAAAAAGCTAAAAAACTAAAAAAACTAAAAAAAGGTAAAAAACTAAAAAAACTTAAAACAAAAAAAAAACTAAAAAAAAGGAAAAAACTGAAAAATAAGCTAAAATAAAGGTAAAAACCAATAAAAAACTAAAAAAAAAACTGAAAAAACTAAAAAAAGGCAAAAACTACAAAAAAAACTAAAAACTAATAAAAAAAGTAAAAAAGCTAAAAAACTAAAAAAACTAAAAAAAGGTAAAAAAAGGTTAAAAAACTAAAAAAAATAAAAAATAGAAAAAACTAAAAAAAAAGGAAAAAACTGAAAAATAAGCTAAAATAAAGGTAAAAACCAATAAAAAACTAAAAAGAAAAAAAGGAAAAAACTAAAAAAAATTTCATCTAAAAAACTAAAAAAAAAACTAAAAAAGGTAAAAACTAAAAGAACTAAAAAAGAAAAAAATAAATGACGACACTCAAAGAGAAAGCGACCAGGACAAAAGGAATGTTCGATTAGCAATCAACAAAGCACCGGGACACAGGGAGTATAAATGACGACCAGGACATAAGTAAAAAAAAAAATTAACAAAACTAAAAAGAAGGTAAAAAATACAAAAAAACTAAAAAGAAAAAAAAACTAAAAACTAATAAAAAAAATAAAAAATCTAAAAATCTAAATAAACTAAAAAAGAAAAAAAAAGGAAAAAAATAAAGGAGAAAAACAAACTAAAAAACGAATGTATATACAGACCGGTACACCGGGATACAAATGACGACCGGGACACAGGGAATATAAATGACGACCGGGACACAGGGACACAACTACAACGGGGACACCGGGGGAAACAGGGGGATATAAATGACGACCGGGACAAAAAAACTAAAAAGAAAAAAAACTAAAAACTAATAAAAAAACTAAAAAATCTAAAAATCTAAATAAGCTAAAAAAGAAAAAAAAAGGAAAAAAATAAAGGAGAAAAACAAAACTAAAAAACGAATGTATATACAGACCGGGACACCGGGATACAAATGACGACCGGGACACAGGGAATATAAATGACGACCGGGACACAGGGACACAACTACAACGGGGACACCGGGGGAAACAGGGGGATATATAAATGACGATGGCGACTCAGGGAATGGTCGATTAGCAATCACCATCAACAAAGCTCAAGGGCAATCATTAGAATCATGAGGTATAGATCTGAATACGGATTGTTTTCCCATTGACCATTGTATGTTGCATGTTCAAGAGTCGGTAAACCTGACAATCTATTTATATGCACAGACAATGGGACAGCAAAGAATGTTGTATATTCGCAAGTTTTACGTAGTTAAAAACATATATATATATATATATATATATATATATATATATATATATATATATATATATATATATATATATATATATATATATATATATATATATATATATCTATATTCACAGGTGGGACATAGGGACACAACTACAATGGCGCGTAACTAATATGGCGCGTAACGACTTACGCGCGCGGGGGGGCTTGGGGGGCGCGAAGCGCCCCCACCAACTAGGTGTTGGGGTGGCGCGAAGCGCCACCCCAACAGCTAGTATATATATATATATATATATATATATATATATATATATATATATATATGTTTTTAACTACGTATAACTTGCGAATATACAACATTCTTCGCTGTTCCATTGTCTGTGCATATAAATAGATTGTCAGGTTTACCGACTCTTGAACATGCAACATATAATTGTCCATGGGAAAAACAATCCGTATTCAGATCTATACCTCATTATTCTAATGATTGCCCTTGAGCTTTGTTGATGGTGATTGCTAATCGAACATTCCCTGTGTCCCGGTCGTCATTTATATATCCCCCCTGTGCCCCCGGCGTCCCCGTTGTAGTTGTGTCCCTGTGTCCCAGTCGTCATTTATATTTCCTGTGTCCCGGTGTCCCAGTCTGTAATTTCTCTTTGAGTGTCCCGGTTGTCATTTATATTCCCTGTGTCCCGGTCGTCATTTGTGTCCCGGTCTGTAATTTCTCTTTGAGTGTCCCGGTCGTCATTTATATTCCCTGTGTCCCGGTCTGTATTTGTGTCCCGGTCGTCATTTATAATTTCTCTGAGTGTCCCGGTCGTCATTTATATTCCCTGTGTCCCGGTCTGTAGTGTCATCTTATAATGACGTCATGATTGCCCTTGAGCTTTGTTGATGGTGATTGCTAATCGAACATTCCCTGTGTCCCGGTCGTCATTTATATATCCCCCTGTGCCCCCGGCGTCCCGGTTGCAGTTGTGTCCCGGTCGTCATTTATTTTCCCTGTGTCCCAGTCGTTATTTGTGTCCCGGTGTCCCAGTCTGTAATTTCTCTTTGAGTGTCCCGGTCGTCATTTATATTCCCTGTGTCCCGGTCGTCATTTGTGTCCTGGTGTCCCGGTCTGTAATTTCGTAAGTCGACAAACATGACGTCAGTCGACAAACAACTTCATGACGACATACAGCTCAATCCTTATAATGACGTCAGTCAACACACACACACAAACAAACAACTTTTTTTCTATATATAGATTTGGAGACACACCATTCTAGGCTCTGCGGCAGCTGGCCCTGAGCCCTCAGTTGAAATCAGAATACCTAAGTAGAGACTGCAAAGCAAAGATTGACCAACTATGCCAAGAATAAAATTGAACTCACATCTACCTTTGGTGTCCATGTAGCCAATATGGTTCTTATAATTTCGGCGGTGTAATGTAAGGTGAGAGTAAAGACACAAGTAAGGTAAAAACATAACAATGCTATTTAGGTATTTATGATGAAGTTAAAAGTTCTGCTGGATAAGACTAGATGACGTTAGTTTTCTTTCTTTCTCAGAAATTAATTTTAGTTATGTGTCTTACCAGTTTTCTCATACTCTTTAGCTAAGAACACATAACAATCTTATTATGTCTTTGCGGGACAGCTATTGCCACAATTATGTTTTCACTGTATAAGTTGGAGAGGGAGATTTTGCTTTTTTTTAAGTATTGTGACAGAATGGAAACACAGAAAGAGCGAAATAATGTTCATTTATCACAGAAAACCCAAATAAGTGAAATTTGCTCATTCGCCTCCTAAATAAATTTGTGTGACGATTTGAAAATACTGAATTGAAAAACGATGATGGGGCTTGAACCTGGCAGAGAGTAATACAAAAAATAGAGTAAATATGGTATACAATGAAGATTTTTTGGAGCAGTTAGAATCAATGTTTATGGATTTCTGCCTACCCGAAGATGAGGATCTAATACGTTTGGTAGAGGATGCAATTAAAATCTTAGAAAAAGAGCCTAATGTTATTTATGTAAATTCAACAAATGTCACCTTATTTGGAGATATTCATGGCCAGTATAACTACCAGAAAGAAATGTACAGAAATGAGTTCGAGGACGGATCCAATGCCGATCACGTCATGATACAACTTGGCGACTGCTTGGACCGAGGACCTCAAAACTTGGAGTCATTTCTGTATTCATTGGCATGGAAGCTGGTTTACCCCCAACATTTTTATTTCATTCGCGGAAACCATGAATCAGGATCAATGACCCGAAAATATGGCGCACAAAAGGAAATAACAATGAAGTATTCACGCAATATTTACGACCTTATTATAAAGTGCTGTACTTATTTGCCCGTGGCTGCTGTTGTCAATAGCAAATATTGGTGTGTCCATGGTGGTATTCCATACTTTGAAAAAGGTTATCCACCGTATATTACGGACTTAAATACGGAAAACCGTTTCTGTGAGCCAAGAAAAATGTCACCAGCACTGCAAAATATATTATGGGCCGACCCTGTCGATGATTTTGAAGAAAATTTTGAACATTTATTTGAGGATAGTCGCAGAGGAGATGGGATATATGATTTTACAGCTTTGGCAGCCCATCATTTCCTAGAAAAGAATGGGCTACAAGAAATAATACGTGGGCACGAATTCTATGAAGAAGGCTCACGAATTTTTCATGATCACCTTGGCCAGATTTTATTGAGAAGTATTTTTTCGTCTCCAAATTACTGTGGCAGGGAAGATAATCCCGGATCTGTGCTCCAGGTACGCGGTAAAGTGCCCTTAAAAATTGTGTTATACCGTCCTAGTGGCAATGGCCTAGAACTTCCTCCTAGTGTAACATTATGGGAATTTATTTTGCCAGCCGTTTTGTCAACTTATTTTGAGTTCGGCGCACGGTTCCTAAAATACCGCCATAAACTTCCCGAGTTATTTCACACTCTTGACAAAGATGGAAAGGGCAAGTTAGATGGACGCGCAATTATGCATCAGCTCAATCTAAATAATGAAGAAATGGTTAATAGAATGATTTACATCCACGATACTGATGACGATGGTACAATAAGCATGGAAGAACTCCAACAAATGTGCTCAAATTTCTGTGATGACAGAGAGTCAATAATTTTCAAGTTTTTTGACGAGGATCTTGATGACAAGATCACAGTTGAAGATCTTGTTAAAAGTGTTGAGCAAATAAAACAATACGTGCCACTCCCTTTAAGTAACTTTAAAAACAACACTTTGGAAGCTCTTGCACTTCAATCCATACATGTTTTGACTAACAAAAACTACGTAGACTACGAAGATTTTGACAAAGTTTTTTCAGTTTTAGGATACAAAAAAGATTAGCTCAATTTCATTCCAGCCGGATCTATCATGGTGTCAGCAATAGCTTCCATGTAGAGTTAACCAGAGTCTTACAAAGCAAGTTTTGAAACAAATTGCCTGATGTAAAAAATACCCATTTTAAGGCAGTCAGGAATGGTAACTGTAAAGAACTGCAAGTAAGGAGCAATGCAGATCAATAGTAAATCAAACTCCAAAGAGCCTTGACAACAATAGATACATAAAAAAATAGAATTTTGATGCTTATTCAAAATGTGTAAAATTCATCAAATTTAATGCTAACCATCAAAAGTTATGGGCCTGAGAAAATTTGCCCAATTTTCCAAAAAGGGGGGAAACACCCCCAAAACATCAAGTGATCTTAAAGAAAATCTAACCATCAGATTCAGCCTATTGGAGAATCCTACTGAGGAGTTTTCAAGCTCCTATACACAAAAAGGTGGAATTTTGCTTTTTTTGCCATAAGAAAAATTGCGGATGCGTGTTAATCTGCTTGTTTGTTTTTTTTTACCTCCAGTGGTGATCGTAGTGAACCAATCCTAGAAGATCGGAAGAAAAGATCATTTGGTCAGAAATCATAAGTTCTAGCACCCTTTTTAAGCAACCAAAAATGTCGCTAATCAGCTGGCACCCTCCCACGACCCTTTTTCTCTGAAGTCACCGGATCAAAATTTTGAGATATCTATTTTGTTCAGCAAAGTCAAAAAATTTAGTAACTATATCTTTGAGGACGACTTGACCCACCACAGTCTCCAGGTAAAGGCTGCAAGCTATGGACTTTGTCCGCTGTTTACATTTTATAATATTAGCTATTGGGAATACAGATACTTTTTTTTGGGGGGGGGGGTCTGGTGGGGAGACTATATGGGAGGATCTTTCCATCGAGGAATTTTTCGTGGAGAATGGGAGTATTCCATGGAGGGGAAGATAGATGTCCCGGCATTATTAGAAAAGCGATTAGGACATAAAAAACAAATAAGTTTTTTGAACTGAAAGTAAGGAACAAAACTTAAATTTAACGAAAAGACATTATTACACCTGTGAGGGGACTGCTCCCTCCTCGATACTTCGCACTTTACGCTGATTGTTTTGAACTTTTAAAAAAGCTTACTATTCTAATAGCTATTCTTAAATAATTGGAACTAAAAGTCAAACTTTAGCGTAAAGAGCAAGATACAAATATTTTAGCAATTACCAGTTTTTGCTCTTTACGGAATTTAATGCCTTTTCATATTGTATCTTTTCAAAGATGTTTGATTATTGATGCAAGTCCGATTTCTAATAAAATCTCTACTTACGTTTCAGACTTTTTGCGTTTTTTTGTAAGGTTTTTGAATTGTTGCTATCCCTTGTCAAAATATATCCAAACATTTTCAAAATTATAAGTTTTTTGCCCTGTAAGCAATTTAATTTAAACTTCTCCATGCATGAAAATCATGAGTTGAAATCATGCATAAATTTTTCCACATAAGTGTGACAAGTGTGACAGCGTCATTGTTATACTGATGTACATAAAAATGACGTCACTCCCATTGATTTATTTTTTTCCACGGAGGGGACAGCCCATCCTATATGTAATAATTTCTGTTTGTTTTAATGTTGCTCCATACTTTCAGTTGAAAACCTTTTTTTTATTTAATCAAGAGGAAATTCATGCTAAAGAGCAACTAAAACCATATTCTCGAGAATTCCAAAATGACTTTGAACCCAGCCGAGTTAATTGGGAGGGGGGGGGAGGACAAACACTCCTTTGGATTTTATTGTATTACCTTCCCTAGATTTTGAAAAATACCTTTTTTGGTATTTTTATTGATAGATAAAATAGAAGAAGCAAAAATTGAAGCCTCCTAGACTTGAAAAACGACCCCTCCTAAACTTTAGTGAATTGACACCTCTATTTGAACCCCCCGAAAACGGCGGAAAATGAAAATAAACACTCCTTTTAAATTGCTAAGGAATTGATGGAATTTCTCTAAAAAGACTCATGTATTGCACAACACAGTAATGGACTACTTGACAGGGTTGCCAACTTGCACACTTTTCAGGTGAAATGCACTCTTTTTGGGTGTCTATTTTCATTCGGTTTAAGCGTGAATACTTTACAACTTTGTCAGAAGTGCAATTAATTCAAGGAAGAGAGTAACCAGCTTGCACACTTTTCTTGTGTAGTACATTTTTTTTTTCATACCTCAGAGGGGATGCGCAAATTTTTTGAACTTGCATTCTTTTTGAGCAAAAATATTTTTTTTTGTCCTGTGGTGGCGCAGTGGATTTGACCTTAGCTTGGTAATACGAGACCCATAGAACGAATCACGCTGCAGGAATGCACTGTAGGGCCGACGCAGGGACCTTAGTAGTCAAGAGAGTAGTCAGGTAGTCAAGAAGCGTCGTTAATTCTTAAATAAAATAATAAAATCACTTTTTTGGCCTTGATTTGCACTCTTTTTAGACGTCAATAGTTGGCAACCCTGATACTTGAAGGAGTTAAAGCACAGAAATGAGACGATGAAAATTACACGAAGAAAAAAGATGAAAGATAATGTTGCCACTACAAGCTGAATGAGTTGTGAACAGACCCAGTGCCAGCTCCCAATCTATCTTAGATTTGGCTCATTAATTTTTTAATTTTATGTAATTTTTTAATTTCCAACTTCTAAAATTCTTTCTGTTTTTCAGTCATTATTTCAATTGTGCATTTTTATTTGTAAAGATAAGCAGTTCCTTTAATCCCAAAGTTCCTTAAGCCATGCCAAAATTACACGGATATATATAAAAAAAAAAAAAAAATAGTTTGTAGACTTAGGTATATCCTGTTTGCAAATGTCCTTGTTTCTTTTTTTTTGCAAAATGTATAGGTGCAGTGTCACCCCGACTCTAGGGGTGCGATTGAACCAAAAAAAAAGAAGAAAGAAAACAAGGTATTTTTCATGAGTACATATTCTTTAGAAACTTAACTGCAAATTTCCTAAAGCTTTCATCAGTTTCTCTTCAAAATTCAAAATGTGATATGCTAAAAACCCACCAAATTGTGGTATAATACAAAGTTTACTCAGTTTATGGTGTGTTTTTAAAACTTACAAAAGGTCCTTTACATAGCAATTTCATTTTAAATAAACCCTCAAAGAGCTTTCAATTATGTTCCAGTGCCCTGCTGCCGGAAACGAAAAAAAATGATAAAACAAAGGCATATCAGTGCTACCCATGCAAAAAATGGTTTCCTCTGTATGAGGTTTTCAACAATGGCGATTCCAGTGGTGTACATTTCCCTTCGATCTGAAGCAATATCCATGGAATTTCAGGCTCTTTTGAAATTCATGTAAATTTGTTTCCAAAATAATATCTTACTATTAATACAAACCTAATTAGTAGTTTCTGTTCCTAAATCAGCAACAAGTAGCAGTCTTTTCCCTTAACATTTTTTTTATACGCATCCTTAAATTTCGGTTACTATGAGGTAGGGGCCGTTCTTTACTAGATTGCAGCTATCGTTGAGACCATGATTGGTCTCGATAGCTTCAGAAGTTAGTACCATATGGCACAGCACATTTTTGTGCCTTCCATATAGTCAGAGCGCCAGATCCTGTATCTCGCTAATTTCGATTAGTACCCATGCCGAAAGGTACAAAGATATTGAGGGTGGATCCCATGGTAGTCGACCATGCTGAAAACGAATATCGTAGGGCGCATGTTCGCCGTTGGGGCGTTTCTGAGATATAGGCCAAAAACACCAAAATTGGCCTGTAGTGGGGTTCGATGATTCTATTTTTTTTTTTTTTTTACAGGTAAGATTGGTCGAATTCAGTGTACCCTTACATCAATAGAAAGAAGAGACTTGGGGCTACACGAATATGATTTTGTTTGTAAAAATAAATAAAAAATAGTACACTTTTTGCTACAGTTTAAAAAAAGTCAGATTTTTGTCAACAAATTTCTAACAGAAAAGCTAAAAACTCAAAATTTGTTCAAGATAAAGCATTTTTTTTTTATATTAAAAATGAAAGCCCGTTTAATTCCGAACACATTGAGCTAAGAATAAAAGTTTAAATTATTATATCTGGGGGGTCTGCAACTTTTTTAGCGAGTGTACCCGATGACATGAATTTTGTTTAGTAACCTGCTACCTAGCGGGAAGATGATTGATAAGCTAAGCAGAAGAAATTGATATTCAGAAGATGAAAAAGAAAAGTGAGTCAGGTAGGACAAGATAAAACAAAACAGTTACTTCCGGTTGATTCAACATTTGATTCTGACGCAAATACTGATTTGCTGATGGATGACAATGACACATTCATATGACACAAATTTGAAAGATCAAAAAACAATTTTTAAAGAAATAAAATTTTTAAAAGCACTTTTGGTGTTGTAAAGTTGGCTGGAAAAATGAGTGTATTTTTTTTTGCAGAAGTAAGAGACCTAATGAAAGTAATTTACAAAATTAAATATCACAAGAAACTAGGTGATACTGACTAATTTAGATTTATAAGGACTGATAAAAAGGCATGTTACATTGATCAATCAGATTTAGTATTGGAACTTCCAGTTCTAGTGAAAATGCTTGTCAAATGGAAAATCTGTGATTTGAAACTGATTTGTCAATATTTAATCTAATATCTTACTTTTTCTTCATGAAGCACCAAACAACCATGCAACAGTCAAAAAAAAAAAAAAAAAAAAAAAAAAAAAAAAAAAAAAAAAAAAAAAAAAAAAAAAAAAAACAGTCGAAGAGTATTACTCCGAAGCACAAGAAGACTTATCTCGTCTGGACCAGCTGGGTAGGGCCATTGAGTTATTAAGGACTTCATTGGCAAACGGTGCTAATGCGCGAATTGTACTTCAGAAGGCAAGCGATACCTTAATCACTTTGGCTCCCATAATGAATGCCTTCGAAAATGCGTCACTCACGTTTGCTTTCTGGCGGTAGTTCTACTTGAAATAGCGATGCAATTCAATCATGCTGAACGACACTGTGACTGGGAGTCTCATTTGACAGCAACTATTCGGATGTTGCCATACTTGGTGGTGGCTGACTATCCTCAGTGTACAAGATGTCTCATACAGTACCTATATGACATGCGGAGTTTACCACAAACCTTTCCTGATGTACACAGAATGCTCATGAAAGGATATTCCACAGTGAAGAGAACACACACAAGGTTTACTGCCACCTGTTCCAATCAGATACTGGAATGTACAATGAACAAGGATGCAAAGACGACGGCCGGAATAATAGAACAAATGGATGAGAGACAGACTGAAGCTTGGATTCTTACCTTACCGATTTTCGCTGCCGTCAGCAATGGTTTCCTGTAAGTAGTCAACGTATCCACAGAGGCATTGAAATATCACGAAGACAATAAGTTGATGACGACGCGATTACAACTTTCACGAGATAAGAGTTCGAGACATTTTCACTACACGTTTCGTCGGCAATTCGTACAGCAGAGTGGACTTCGACCTAGTGAATATTGTGACATCAGAAGTCGTGGACGATGAGAAGATTGTTTCTGATATTACTTGCGTAGCCACAAAAGGAAAAGAGGTGGTTGAGGACTTTCTGTGCAACAGGAAAGACGATGTGAAAAAGGTTGTACTCCGAACTTCAAAACTCAGAAAGTGAATGGTGTCCCTAAAACCGATCTCCTGAGCTCTAAAGTAACAGCCTCGAAGAGAATCATTACTGCTCAGTTGAGCTACAGCGAAGAAAAGGAGAAAGCCGTTGCAAAGATTCTCACAAAAGAGGTTTTTCTTTTCCCTCCATCCATTTTTGAACGTCTTCCACAACAATCAACCAAGACATCCTCTGGCTGAAAAATGAGGGTGGGGAACAAAGCTGTGCTGTTGAACTGGCTAAGAAAAAAAGGAGGACTTTCATCTTGGCTGGCCACTGTGAAATCCAAAGAAACAACATCAGCTACAGTACACATCATTGACCTAATGTCCAAGACAAGGTCATATCGGCCTGCCAGGTTTGAAACACCCAAATCCTTCGCGGAAAGATTGCTTCTATCATTGCTGAATTATCTTCCAGTGGGTATTCCTGAGGTCCACATTGTCGCACATCAGTACGACGGGCTGTTTGGGAAGCTCACGGACACCAGAGAGTTGATCCCTTGAAACCAGTATGCAGACTCCAGCAAGGGAAAGGGAAAAACCTCCAGATTTCCGCTCCTTGCACAATTGAAGAATGGGATGCCGTACTTGCAAGCTCAGCGTCTAAAAGCCAGGTCCTCGAAATTTTGTATGAAACCTGGGATCATATGAGTGATCAGCTTCCGAATGCACTCAACATTTTTCTCTCAGGTGGGTTCAAGGAGAGATTCAAAGTGTCTCTGGTCAAGTGTGGCTGCTGTCCAACTTTACCAGAACAGTATTACTACAAGGAATGCTTGACCTCCAGCCACGAAGAGGCTGACCAACGCCTTAGGACACATGTCAAGTACGCTAGCCCTTACGCTTGTAGCATCGTAGCATCGTTGTGGATGCCAACGACACAGACGTGGCAGTAGCCTGTGTTCATTTTTTTGAAGAGCTTCAAGCTGAAGGAGTGAGCGAACTTTTCTTGAAGTTCCCTACTTACATTATCCCAGTACACGAGCTGGCGGATGGAGTCCACAAAGAGGAGCAGATTATGTTACCGTTCGTGCACTGTCTGCCAGGTTGTGACACAACGAATTTTTTCTTCGGCGTCGGGAAAGCTTCTTTCTTAAACATCGCGGTGTCTCCAACTTTTGCCTCAAAAATAGTGTCTGTGACGGAGCAGATCAAGAATGCAGAAGGGAAGCTTTCAGTCAACACGTTTAGAGAATTTTACGACCAATTAAAATTCCTGGTCATTGTAAACAATACGGTAAACAGGCCGGATTCAATTCACTGGCCAGTGTAAGGGCTTACATTCGGTGCCAGAAATAAGATGTGAAAAGACTTCCACCTTCTGACAACACCTTTGAGCCATGCATACGAAGAACCATATTTGCTACATGGATAATCTTGTCGTCAGTACGGCTCGACCGAGCATTTCAGATCCACTTCTCCTTGGATAGAAGATGGCTGAAGGGGGAGTAGATGCGTCGTCTCGAACTGTAAAGCATCAAGCCTGGAATCTTACTGCAGATGCAAAAGTGGAAGATGCAGGAAAGACTGTAGTTGCTTGAGAATGAAAGGATGCTGCAGCTTATGCTCATGCCATGGAACGAGGAGGGCATGCAGGGAGTCTGACCTTGCCCTATCTGAATTCTCGGAAGAAGAAAATGAGGAATGTTTGTGAAAATTTTATTTGATACCTTTTACTTTTAATTAAAACTGGTCCCTAATCAGTTACTATTACCCAATTTTACGGGCAGGCTGAGTAAGACAACTCCAATGTCTCGACTGAATCCATCTGTGAAGCAGAATTCTTTTATGTAGTAAATAGCTCAGTCGTATTACTGGCAAATCAGGTCCCAAAAAGGTAATTGCAGACGCCTTAGTACACCAGAAAACATATTTGTAAAAAAAAAAGCAACAAAAAAAACACTTTTTAAAGTCACCATTTTTTAAAACTGATTTTTATTTTTAAGTAAAAGTTAAAAGTTTTTAAACAGTTAGGAAAGTTTGAAGTATTCCTGCCTTTTGAAGAAAAAAAATATTAGCCTATGTCCCTTTTCACGATACGGCTAGTGATCATTTCAGTGACACTACAAAAAAAAAAAAAAAAAAAAATCGCAGACCTTTTAAAAATAAAAATAGTTTACATGTTTTTAGCTCAAATTGTACGAAATTGAATCCACTTTCTTTTCGAATATGAAAAAAAATGTGTTACCTTGAAGAGATTTCGAGTTTTTAGCTTTTCTTTGAGATATTTGTTGAATTTTACAGCACTTATTTTGAAACTGCAGTAAATAGAGAAAAAAATAGTGTTTTTTTTTTCAATTTAAAAATCATATTCTTGTAAATCTAGATCCTTTCTTTCGATTGATAGAACATTACTCCAGATTCCTCATCCGAATAAGTTGCAAAAAAATCATGAATTGTCACACTTAGTTATAGGCTAAATTTGGTGTTTTTGGCCTATATCTCAGAAACGCCCCAACATGCGCCCTACGATATTCGTTTTCGGCGTGGTCGACTACCCTAGGATCCGTCCTCAGCATTTTTGTACCTTCCGGCATGGGTGGGTGCACGATACAATATCTGGCGCTCCGACTAATATACGTCATAATTACAGAAACAACACAAATACAACATGTACGTCATCTTTTTTCAGATGTATACTCAAGTAAAAAAGTGAGTATCGCATTAATATTTTCACCGATTTCTACATAGGAAATTTCAATACAAAAGAAAAGTTTTGAAATTTTTTGAAAGTTAAGAAAGTTAACCTTGTCTTGGGATTCTCGAAATACAGCCTGAAACCCATGGCCATATTTGAGAAGGGGAAGGGAGGGTACTCAGTTACACTACCTCCCAAAATTTCAGACTGACTTGTAAAAAAGTAAATTTGTTGTACCCCCCAAACAATATTCTGGATTTGACCCTATTGAAACCCCTTGACAATGGCGTTTGATAGAAAACTATATCACATAGCCAAAACCTCATAGAGGAGGATTGCAATATCCTATCTTAAGCACCAAGAAAACTAACTCAGGTTGATAGTTTTGTCTTGAAAAAAAAAAAACAAAAAAAAACATAAAATTGAGCAAAAAGGAAAAAAATTGAGAAGTGCCTTAGTTGTCAAACACCTTTGGTCCCCCGTTTTATAAATTATGAGCAAGCACTATAATATTGGATTGTACTCGAAATGTTGGACAGAATTCTAATGTTCAGTCAACAATTTTGAATAACATCAGTTTTGTGCAAGGAGTTTTAACCTTAGTTTTAGAATAGAATTTTGGGTAGAAGGGGAGGGGGATTATTACTCATATGGATTAACAATCTGCACAATTTTTGGTCTTCTACAGGGCTGAAGCCATTCTTCCTCCATTCTGCAAATACCCTAGAGTTTACAAGCATGTTAATAGACTGGTTTATTCAGATAATCTTTTTATGGTGTATTTTGTTGGAACTGTTTGTTTGTTAAATCAAATACATGTTGAAGAAATTTATAAATGTAATTTTCAAGCTGATTAGAGAGACTACACAGCAAGCCTCATTTTTGTGCATCCCAAGTCTTTCAGTTTCTGGTCTGGAATGATGAAAAACACTCAAAGTCAAGTAACTTGGCCAAGCAAAAGTATCAGAATTCCTTATTGAGGATAAAAATAAACATTTGTCTATTTTTGAGCAAAAAATTAGTTTGCAAGGAAAAAATTAGTGGTCCTTTTTTTGAACAACAAAAATTTAGTTGACAAAAATATTTTGTCAGTCTTACCCCTTTCCCTAAACATGGTTTTTGAAACCCTCTTACCTTCCCTGAAATTTTTATTTGAATTCACCAGTTATTCTCGAGACATGATAGATATGCTATTTTAATATTCTGGGTAATTATATTGTCTTTTCATCAACTTTACTACTTCACTGTAAATAAATCCGAAGTTCCACTGGGACAAGTAGTGTCATAGGGATCAGAAAACCCAGTTTTTGACCCCTACTTTTTCTTCTAAATACACAATAGCTACAAAATTTGGCCCCCTTACTTCCTTTCTCACCAATGCCCTAAAAATATCAGCTCAATTGCACCTGTTGCTCTTGAGATGCTACAGATATATCATTTTGATAACCTGGATACATATTTTTTGGTTTACCTCTGTCCCTCCCCCAAGACATAACTTGAGGTTCACTTGGCAACCCAAGACACACAAAAAATTTCTGCTGATCCCCAAGCTGTTTCTAAGATAATGTAGCTACACTATTTTGATAACCTTGATACATGTGGTTTCTTTTGGTCAATATTACTATCTAGAACAAAACTTTTAAACAGACTGGAGATCAAATCTTTGGATCATTTTCCTCTGCATGAAGTTGAAATTTGAGGCTCACATGGGCCCTCCTTTACACTTCCCAAGAGTTCCAACTTGATCCCCAAAGCTTTCTCCAGATTATTACAGATATGCTGTTTTGATCAGCTGACAACACAGTGTCTTTTGATTTACCTTGCTAATTAACTCTGTTCAATAGATTGCAGGTCCTACAGAGGATTGTAGAGTAAAAACATTAGGTTGATTAGAGAGAAAATATTTTAAGCCCCTCCTGCTCCCCGGCTATAATACAAAGCTTGTTGGCCCCTTTGCCCTCCTAACATGCCCTGAAAGTATCAATTTGATAACCAAAGCCATTCTAGAGGTACTGAAGATATGCTATTTTTGTACCACCTTCTATTGCCTTTTGGTTTACTTTGCTAATAAGACATTGATAGATTTTGATTCCCAAGGGGGTTTGTAGTGCAAGAGAATTCAGGTAGATCAAAGACAACATTTTAAACTAACATAAAAAATTTTGTCTTAGAAGACCTAAAACAAAATCTGAAGAACCCTCCCCTTTCTTATTCCTATATTACTTTAAAGCTTCAACTATATCCCCTGAGGTTTTTCTAGGATATTGCAAGTATGATAAGCACGCTGAATGCACATAGTGTCTTATGGTTTATTTGTGCTCCTCCCCCAGTCATATTTCAAAATCAATTTGCTCCCCCTTCCCAAACTCTCTGAAAGTTTCAACAGGATAGCACAAGTGATCCTATATCCAAGGGCCATCCTCAGCAAAACAAACAATGAAAAAACAAATATAAAAGAACTGACATTAAAATACAATCTTTAAAACTAAAATATTTTCTAAACACTCCTAACATCAATACTTCAAGGAAGCTTAACCAGGATGGGTACATCAAGCTAAATGAAAAAAGACAATTCATTCAAATGGAATAAAACACAATTAAAATCAAGCTCCTAAAGCTAATCTTGCCTTTTTGGTAGCCAGTCTAGAAGGTCTATCCATAGCAGGTTGAGTAGAATTGTTTACTGACATTTAATGTAAATAGTTAAATCATTTTTAATTAAATTTGTATATAAGGCATTCAGTGAATATTCCCTCAAATCCCTATTTGTATAAGTATCACTATTTATTTTGATTCTTAAACAAGCTAGAATAAACATAAATAGTAATACTTCATTAGGTATGGATTTGGGGGAATATTCACTTAATGCCTGATATACAAATTTAATTTAAATGATTCAAAAATCATATTGAGAAAAACAGTAAACAATTCCACCCAACCTGTTATAGATAGATCTTCTAGGCTGGCTGCCAAAAAGGCAAGATTAGCTTTAAGAGCTTGTTTATAATTGTTCTTTATTCCATTTGAATGAATTGTCTTTTTTCACTTAGCTTGATGTACCAGTCTTGGTTAAACTTCCTTGAAGTAATTATGCTAGAACTATTTTTAAAATATTTAGTTTTAAAGATTGTATTTTAGTGTGAGTTCTTTTATATTTATTGATTCTTCATTTGTTTTGCTATATATATCTTTGTATTTTCGTTTTTCATTTGTATTTGCAATATATATATATATATATATATATATATATATATATATATATATATATATATATATATATATATATATATATATATATATATATATATCTATCTTCTTCTATATATATAAAAATAAGTTGTCTGTCTGTGGATCAGGTGACGTCATGTTTCTATGTTGACTGACGTCATGAAATTAGTTGTCGTCATTTTTGCTTTGACGGTGACGTCATTCAAGATATTTAAGACATATGTTCACGTAGAAATCTATTAATGTTTAAGTTTACAATGACTGATGAACTTACCATGGCAAAAGCCGATGAAGATGCTCAAAGAGTCTATGCCAAAAAACTTGCTGCTGATAGAGAAAGTCAGAAAAGAAAGCGTGCCGAGGAACTACCAGAGCAACGCGAAAGCAGACTTGCTGCTAAAAGAGAAAGTGAAAAAAGAAGGCGTGCCGAGAAATCAAAAGAACAGCAAGGAAACAGGCTTGAGGCTGATAGAGAAAGAAAGAACAGAAAGCATGCCTAGGAATCAAAAGAACAGCAAGGAAACAGGCTTGAGGCTGATAGAGAAAGAAAGAACAGAAAGCGTGCCGAGGAACTACCAGAGCAACGCGGAAGCAGACTTGCTGCTAAAAGAGAAAGTGAAAAAAGAAGGCGTGCCGAGGAATTACAAGAACAGCAAGAAATCAGGCTTGCTGCTGATAGAGAAAGTAAGAAAAGAAAGCGTGCCGAGGAATCACAAGAACAGCAAGAAATCAGGCTTGCTGCTGATAGAGAAAGTAAGAAAAGAAAGCGTGCCGAGGAATCAGAGCAACCTGAAAGTTATCACTTGGCATTCAGGTACAACCCAGTCGATGATTATAGCTCGAGTAGATGTGTTCAAATCGGGCAATGTCTAAAATTTGTCCCTATTGCAAGGCCTTGAAATTCAATGGTGAAACAATGGGAATGTGTTGCGCCTCAGGAAAAGTTAAACTTCCTCTATTGGCTGCACCACCAGAGCCATTGAAGACTTTCCTTACTGGAACTACGTCAGAATCTAAGCGTTTTTTGTCAAAAATCAGAAAATACAACTCATGTTTCCAAATGACGTCGTTTGGAGCCCAAATCGAAAATCCAGATCAATTTATGTCTACTTTCAAAGTAAAAGGGCAAATTTATCATAGAGCAGGGTCCCTTCTACCATTCTCAGGCGAGAATCATACATTTTTACAATTGTACTTCATCAGTGATAGAAATTCTGAATTGAATGCACGTTGCGAAATTCTCCCAATGTTGAAAGGACAATCGTTTCCCAATTGCAACATCTTTTCCACGAAAATAATAATTTAGTGCGTCTGTTCAAAACAGCCATCGATTTGATGCCTACTGATAAGCATAAAATTGTTATTTCCGCTGACAAAACGCCTCCTGGCCAACATGTGCGTAGATACAATGCTCCAACTATCGACGAAGTGGCAATCGTTATGGTCGGTGATCAGTTTTTACCTCGAGATATTATTCTTCATAAGCGAAACGCTCAGTTGTTAAGAATTGCTGAAACTCATCGATGCTACGATGCCCTACAATATCCTCTCATTTTTTGGGATGGAGCTGACGGCTATCACTTTAATATTAAATTGATGAATCCAGCCACTAACAAAGAAATGAATAAGAAATGCAGTGCAATGCATTATTATTCCTATAGACTAATGATTTGGCAGGATGAAAAAATTATATTTTAAAATGCCATGAATTGTTTCACCAATTCGTCGTTGATATGTATGCTAAAATTGAATCAGAACGTTTGCTATATATCCGTCTGAATCAGACCAAGCTCCGCCCTGAACAATACATTCATTTGCGAGATGCAGTTGTAAATGACAGTAATACCACAAACGTTGGAAGATTAACAATTTTACCTTCGTCATATGCTGGTAGTCCCTGTCATATGCATGAATATGCTCAAGATGCTATTGCGTATGTTCGTCTCTATGGTCGTCCAGATTTATTTATTACATTTACATGTAATCTATCTTGGGACGAGATACTGCAGCTTTTACTTCAAGGACAATCGGCGGTTCATAGGCATGACATTACGGCCCGTTTCTTCCGGCAAAAGTTGAAATCACTGATAAACTACATTGTAAAACTTGAAGTGTTTGGGTCAGTGCGATGCTGGATGTACTCAGTGGAATGGCAAAAACGAGGTTTGCCACACGCACATATACTAATCTGGCTACATAAAAAAATTACTTAGAACAAAATTGATGATGTGATTTCCGCTGAAATACCTGATAAAAATTTCGATAAGGGGTTACATGATATTATTGTAAAAAATATGATACATGGACCTTGCAGTGCAATGAACGAAAATTCACCATGCATGGCCAAAGGAAGGTGCACAAAGCAATATCCTCGACTTTTAGTATCAAACACAATTACTGGCAATGATGGTTACCCACAATATAGAAGAAGATCTACTGAAGATGGCGGTAAAACAGCAATAATAAAGAAGCGTAACAGTACCACCATCAAAGTAGATAACCAGTGGGTTGTTCCATATTCCCTATTATTATCAAAAACATTTAATGCACAAATAAACGTTGAATACTGTAACTCCGTAAAGGCAATCAAATACATATGTAAATACGTCAACAAAGGCAGTGACATGGCAGTTTTTGGCTTGCAGCCCAAAATCAAAGATTTCGATGAAATCGTACAATATCAGGCTGGAAGATACATAAGCAGTAATGAAGCTGTTTGGCGAATTCTTTCATTTCCGATACATGAACGTAGTCCAGCTGTTGTTCACTTAGCGGTACATTTACAGAATGGTCAACGTGTTTATTTCACGGAAACCAACGTGCAACAAAGAGTCCTGAATCCACCGGATACAACATTAACAGCTTTTTTTTCGCTTTGCAAAAATGATTCTTTTGCAAAAAAACTGCTGTATACTGAAGTGCCTTCGTATTACACGTGGAATACTAAAAATAAAGTATTTGAATGTCGAAAACAGGGTAAGTCAGTCAACGGCCAACCTACCATCTTCAAAGATACCACAATAGGAAGATTCTACACCATTCACCCCAATCAACATGAATGCTTCTTTCAACGCCTGCTTTTGGTGAATGTACCCGGTCCGACATCCTTTCAGTATTTGAGGACTGTAAATGGTACTATACATGACACTTACCGTAGTGCATGCCAAGCTCTGAATTTATTGGAGAATGACCAACATTGGGATAACTGCATCAATGACGCGTGTGAAACGTCAACCTCAAGTCAAATTCGTGCATTGTTTGGCATCATTTTAACAACTTGCTCTCCATCAGCTCCTACAGAGTTATAGGAAAAATATAAGTCAAAAATGTCCGAAGATATACTCCATCAAAAACAGTTAGAGACGTCAGATATGACTTTTGATTTTACATCAGAAATTTATAACTACACTTTAGTTGTTATAGAAGATTTGTGCATACGTATGGCAAACAAACCTCTTCAGGATTTGGGAATGCCTTCACCTAACCGTATTGCTGCTGTTTTGACATGTGTAGAATTGGATCGTGAACAAAGTTACAGTATGAGTGATCTATTGTCGTATGTACAAAATAACATTTCCAAGTTAACGTCAAAACAAAAAGACATTTATGATACGATAATGCATTGTGTCGATAACATCGTTGGAGAAATTTTCTTTTTGGATGCGCCAGGAGGTACTGGTAAAACGTTTGTGATAAAACTGATTCTGGCATCAATTCGATCAAAAAATGATATAGCGTTGGCAATTGCGTCGTCTGGAATAGCTGCAACATTGCTGCCTGGTGGAAGAACTGCTCATTCCACTTTGAAATTGCCTCTGAACTTGCATTCTACAGAAACTCCCACGTGCAATATTTCCAAATCATCTGGGATGGGTAAAGTATTGCAGCAATGCAAACTTATTATTTGGGATGAGTGCACAATGGCACACAAAAAATTGCTCGAGGCTCTGGATCAATGCTTGAAAGATTTGCGAGGGAAGTCAAAACCCTTTGGCAGCACATTAATATTGCTTGCGGGAGATTTCAGGCAAACATTACCTATAATACCTAGATCAACTCCTGCAGACGAAATGAATGCTTGCCTGAAAAATTATAATTTATGGGCACACGTAAAAATATTAAAATTAACTACAAATATGCGTGTCCGATTGCAAAACAATGACTCTGGTCAAACATTTTCAGATCAATTGCTGGCAATGGGAAACGGAAAGCTCCCAGTAGGCTCAATTTCAGGACGTATACAACTACCTGCTGATTTCTGTAATTTAGTGACGTCCAAAAATGAATTG